>NC_133652.1:247017460-247272929 GCF_009905375.1 Apium graveolens
TTTACTTGGGACCCTTGAGCACCACCATCATCATATACTCCACTTCTCCAGAACTCCAGCACTTGAGTTCCAGCGATTGCTTCTGGTTGGGTCAAAGCATACCCAATATCAAAATTAGCAAGAAAATCCTGAATAATGTGAAGTTCCGATGGAGCTTCAGTCTTGCTAAGAATAGACGCATAGTTGTTGGGGACAAACTTAGCTCCATTGAAAATCAAGTCTTTTTGTGCCATCTCTGTAAGAAACTAAGTGAGAAAGAGAGAGTGTTTGCAAGGTGTTTGATAAAAGTCATGTAAGAAAACGCTTCAGAGAATATTAGAGAGAGAGAGAATAAGAGAGATTAAGAATAGAAAAGTAAATAAAAGATTAGAAAATCTTTTAACTCCCATATATATACTCTCTCCACTCAACAGTTATATTTTTGAAGCATGGGATACACTTTACACCTGGCAACATGTGAACAGTCAGTAAACGGTTAGAACAGGAGTTAATGGGCACGTAAAATAAGCAATAATTACCGTGCACATGCAGTTTTTCAGGACCAACACGTTAACCACTAACCCATAATGATTATGACTGTTTTTATTTTACCCAAATATATTCTGATTTAAATATGACTATTTCAGATTTTACCACAAATAAGTCAAGTAAAGAATATGCCACATAA
The DNA here is from genome assembly GCF_009905375.1 of Apium graveolens. NCBI lineage: Eukaryota > Viridiplantae > Streptophyta > Magnoliopsida > Apiales > Apiaceae > Apium > Apium graveolens. The sequence goes on from NC_133652.1 coordinate 247,018,128, forward strand.
GCATCAAGGATTCCATCAGGATTTAATATCAGAACTTAACTTATATCAGATTTTACCAGTCATCAGAATTTGGCTTCTGTACTCAATAAGTGAATGTTTGTTTCTGTAATTCTCCGTACAAAGACTGACTTGGTTTCTTCAGAGTTTAATCATCAGAACTTCCATCATAACTTGTCCTCAGAAATTTATGCAAATGACACTTAACGGTTTGTCAAAAACAACTTAATAACCACAGTAATTTTCATCATTCATATGGAGTGAAAGTGTGTGCATTCAGCAAAATATCAGATAAAGGTTAAAGTCTGATAAACTTCAGTACATCTTAGAAATAAGGCATAAATCAGAAAAGTGCTTAAAATCTGTCATCAATCATGAAGTCTACTATAATACAAATTTATGCATGAGTCCACCTCAACTGTTTGTGCTCATTTTATGCATCTTTTGAAATTCCTTTTTACAGTGGCTTCTTAGTGTAAGTGAGTCACAACTGCTTATCAGAATTTATGTTGTTTTCAGAGTATTTCTCCAGTAATCAGAGAATGTGAAAAGTCACCAAGAAAATTTATTTGCTTTTATGATGCATATTACTTAATACCAGCAATGCACTTGGGTCTTCCCATCCACATATTTACTCTAGATCTCAAAGGAGTACCTGACTTTTATTCTTTTCTTTTCTTTTCTTTTCTTTTGATAAGTGAGGCTTATCAGCATGTAGTTCATCCTTAAGATTTACTAACATCAGAATTTGACAGATAAGAAACAAGATTCTAGTTTGCGACTTAGTAATAAGATACACAAAGTAAACTTGACTAAGCTCAATATCAGAATTTGCTTGTGTTAACGAGTTTCCACATGAACAACTAATTCAAACATGGGATTTCTAGTATATTAAAGACTACTAGGTCAGCATCTAGCACAGTTATCCTCATTGGATTGAATAGTCATAGAATATTCAAAACACTTATCAGAGTATATAGATCCACATCAGATAACAATCAGCATTTAATGAATTTTCAAATTAAGCACATATTACATAGAGATAATACAATATGTAAATACTGATCATAAATTCTGATGCATGAGAACAAAAACTAAGCAGATTTAGAGAAAGAACCTAAAACCATTTCAAGTTCATTTACAAATCTTATAAAAGTAGCTTCACATAGTGGTTGTGTGAAGATATCTGCTAGATGTTGATTTGTTGGAACAAAATGCAATTCCACTGTACCTTCATCCACATGTTCCCTTATGAAATGGTACCTAATGCTGATGTGCTTTGTCATTGAGTGTTGAACTGGATTACCTGTCATTGTAATAGCACTTTGATTATCACAGTAAATAGGGATTTTAGAAAATTCTAACCCATAATCCAGTAACTGATTCTTCATCCAAAGAATCTGTGTACAACAGCTTCCTGCAGCAATATATTCTGCTTCTGCAGTTGATGCGGAAATTGACTTCTATTTCTTGCTAAACTAAGAAACCAATCTGCCTCCAAGAAATTCGCAGCTTCCACTAGTGCTTTTCATGTCTATTTTGCATCCTGCAAAATTTGCATCTGAGTAACCAATTAGCTTAAAATCTGATTCCCTAGGATACCACAATCCTAAATCAGCTATACCCTTGAGGTACTTGAAAATTCTTTTCACAGCTATTAAGTGAGGTTCTCTTGGATCAGCCTGAAATCTTGCACAAAGACAGGTAGCATACATGAGATCAGGTCTACTTGTAGTTAAATAGAGTAAAGAGCCAATCATACCTCTGTAGTTAGTAATATCTACTGATTTACTAGTATCCTTATCTAACTTGGTTGCAGTGGCCATGGGAGTGGATGCAGTTGAACAATCTTGCATTTCAAATTTTTTCTTTAAATTTCTGGTATACTTGGATTGACAAATAAAAGTGTCTTCTTCATTTTGCTTGACTTGAAGGCCCAGAAAATAGCTGAGTTCTCCCATCATACTCATTTGATATCTTGACTGCATTAGCTTTGCAAACCTCTCACAGAGTTTGGCATTTGTAGAACCAAATATGATATCATCAACATATATCTGTACCAAAAGTAAGTCCATTCCATGGTTGAGGTAGAATAAAGTCTTGTCAATTGTGCCTCTGTGAAATCCACTTTCCAGAAGGAATTGAGCTAAAGTCTCATACCATGCTCCTGGAGCTTGCTTAAGGCCATAAAGTGCTTTGTCAAGCCTGTAGACATGATTGGGAAATTTAGGATCTACAAAGCCTGGAGGTTGTTCAACATATACCTCTTCTTCCAATTCTCCATTGAGAAAAGCACTTTTCACATCCATTTGAAAGACTTTGAACTTTTTGTGAGCAGCATAAGCCAAAAAGATCCTTATGGCTTCTAATCTAGCAACTGGTGCAAATGTTTCATCATAATCAATACCCTCCTGTTGAGAGTAGCCTTTAGCAACCAGCCTTGCTTTATTCCTTGTAATTATGCCATCACTGTCAGTTTTATTTCTGAACACCCATTTTGTGCCCACAACAGATCTGTTCTTTGGTCTTGGCACTAGGGTTCATACTTTATTTCTTTCAAATTCATTTAACTCTTCCTGCATTGCTTGCACCCAATCAGCATCTTGAAGAGCTTCTTCCACTTTCTTTGGTTCAGTCTGAGATAGAAAGGGATAGGGACATTCATTGGAAGTTACAGTTCTAGTTCTGATACCTGCTTCAGGATCTCCAATGATTAAATCAGGTGTGTATGCTTTAGTCCACTTCCTTGCAGATGGAAGTTGATCTCTAGAACTGGATCCTCCCCCATGATCCATGTTGTCTCCATCAGCATTTTCTGATGCTCCCCCTGTAGTTATGCTCTCTGAGACTTCAAAATTTGAGTTTGATTTTTCAGGAGTTGAAGAATCAGAGCTTCAAAAATTATCAGAACTTGGCTCATCAGAACTAGATGAATCAGAACTTGAAGAGCCAGTGACAGGTTCTGATACTTCTCGAGAGTCTTGAGATGTGGTAGGATCTTCAGCTTGCTCCCCCTGCACAGTTGCATCTTCCTTTGGAGTTGTTACCACAATTTCAATGACATCAGAACTTAAACCGTCAGAACTTACAGGATCAGGATTTAAGTCATCAGAATTTACAGAATCAGAATTTAAATCTTCATTCTCAAATCTCAGCTGATCATGATCATTGAAATCTTCAAGTCCAGTAATCTTCTTATCATCAAAAGAGACATTGATAGATTCCATGACAATCCTTGTTCTTAAATTGTAGACTCTGAAGGCTTTTATGGAAAGTGGATATCCAACAAAAATTCCTTTATCAGCTTTTAGATCAAATTTTGACAGCTGCTCAGGATGAGTCTTAAGAACAAAACACTTGCAACCAAATACATGAAAGTATTTCAGATTTGACTACTTTTTCTTCACCATCTCATATGATGTTTTTCCATGCTTGTTTATGAGTGTAGCATTCTGTGTAAAACAAGCAGTCTGCACAGCTTTAGCTAAAAAATAGGTTGACAGCTTTGCTTCATCAAGCATAGTTCGTGCAACTTCAATAAGAGTCCTGTTCTTTCTTTCTATAATTCCATTTTGTTGTGGAGTTCCAGGTGCAGAAAATTCCTGTTTGATTCCATGTTCTTTGCAGAACTCTTCCATAATCGAATTCTTGAACTCAGTGCCAATATCACTCCTTATTATTTTAACAGAAATTTTGATCAATTTATCCAGCTTTCTAACATCATCAGTTAGAGTAAATGCAGTTTCATTCTTCTTGTGCAAAAAGTACACCCAAGTGTACCTTGTGAACTCATCCACTATAACCATAGTGTTATTCCTAGTGGACTAACAATGAGATTTACAGAAGGGGGGTTGAATGTAAATCTCAAAACTTTTTCAAGTTTTGAGCAGTTTATGAAAGTTGTGTGTTCAAGAAGAACAAGTGTGTGAATTGCTTTAAGCTAATGCAGACAGATATATATTCAAGCCCAAATATAAAGAACACAACAGACCTTAAAAACTTTTCTGGTGGATTTGTTGTTCCACCAGAGATGGTATATTAGAAAATCTGTGATTAAACAATGTTGATCACAGCTGCATCCTAGTACAAACTAGATGAATTTTCTCTCAATGTTTTTCTAAACAGCTCTGGAAAATCTCACATCTGATTACTAGCTTCTACTTGGTTTATATATTACCAAGTGTACAAGTGAAGAACAATATAAAATACAGTAATAAAATAAGATCTTCACTTGCTTCTTTTCCTGTTCACTCCAGTACTTTGTTGACTATTGCATCTTTGTACCAGAGAAGAACGGCTGCTTTTTCTGTTGTTCCTGAAATTCGGCTACCACATCTCAGTTGTCTCTATCAACCCATGTGCCTCTGTCTGTAGGTACAACTACCTCTTATCAACGGCTAATCATCAGAACATCCGTTGAAACTTTCATCCGTTGATGCACTCATCCGTTGAAGGATGTTATCCGTTGAAGCTTTAGAGACATCCGTTGAAGCTTAGCTTCTTATCCGTTGAAGGTCTTTAAGTCATCCGTTGATACCACTTCACTTATACAAAATTACAAGGCATGAAGTATTTACAATTGGCCTTCCTATCTGCATATCATCTAGTAGTCAACATGACTCATAGTTTCTCTCAACTTCCAAGAATTACATTTTAAATACAGAGACTGAAATATGCTACAACACTAAACTTATTTCTAAGTAAAGCTACACCATCAACGGATAGCCAAAGTGGTCTTATCCGTTGAGGCTACAGACACTAAATTTCTACTTAAGTATTTTGTTAAACATATCATCAAACTAATGCACATACATTCCTAACAATCTCCCCCTATTTATGTCTATAAGAATTGTAGGCATAAATTCAGGGTTAACTTGATGATAACAAAACACTTAACAGATATATGAATTGAAACTTAGTAGAAATTTAAAAATGCTGCAAAAGTGTATGTACTAGGAGGTAATTGAAGATTTACAGTGTTTCCAAGGACACTCCTTTAGTCTGAGCAGATCATCTTTTTCTTCTTTGTTCCCTGGTTTTCTTTCCTAGCCTTTTGTCATTTTCCTCAATTTGGAGTTGGAGTTGTCTGAAGAATTCAGCTTCATCTTCAACACTGACATCCAACTTAGATTGCATTTCTTTGAGAGTTTCATTGCTGGCAATCTTGAGTTGGTCTTCAAGTCTGAAAAATCTTCTGACTCCTTTATCATCTCTAAATTCCATCAACCAATGAGGTGATTTGTGAATTGTAATTCCCCTTTCTTGAATGAGTAAAGTCCTGGGTAAAGCATTGGGCTCCCTCCAAGTTTTCCTTATATTGGCTATCTTGTTGAGAATTTCAGTCTTGGCAGTTCTGGTAAAGCCAGAATCCTTTTGTATGGCTGAAAAGACTCTAATCAAGGTAGAGTAGCCTTCATCCAGAATCATGTGGAGAGGCCATGTTCTTTCCCCAGCTCCTTTATATCTGAACACTAATCTCTCTGGTAGCTGTCTGTAGGCAGCTATTCCCCTTACATCCTCCAGCTCATCCAGATAGAGTTCAATGTCTGAAATTTCTTTTATGTCACAGATGTGAACATAATCATCTTTAGAAATGGGTGACTTAGGCTTAGGTTTTTGTTTTTGAGTGAATTTCTTAGAGGTTATGGGAGGTGTAGATTTTGGTTTTCTTTTCTGTTTCTTTGGTGGTGGAAGAGTGGTTAGAAAGGTAGGCAATTTGATAGTGTCCCAATCAATAGGTTCCTCTTTTGGAATGATTGGTTCACCATGGATGTTTATTGTGGGATCAGCAACAAGGGGTTCAGGTATGGAAGATAGTGGTTTAGATATAGATTTGGTTACTTCAGTGTTATCTCCACTCCTTCTATGTGCCTTGGCCTTTCTTCTGTTTCCCTTCTGCCATTCCTCTCTTTCTTCCACACTCTCACCAAATATACTCCCTAAAACCTCATCTAGGTTTGTAGTCTTGTCTTCACCCCTGACTTCAATCCCTTTTTCTTTTTCAACTAGACTTGACTTTAGCTGTTGTTCAAGCTTTGCTTGTGCTCTTTTGTCAGCCTTTAATTGCTTGGCTTCTTCCTTCTTGGCTATTGAGAATTTGGGATGTCCTTGCATCACACATATGCTCTTTCCCTCTCTAATGATAATAGCTCTATTTCTCCTTACAGCCTCATCCATGGACTTTTTGAGATAGGCAATACTCCTGCCTAAAATCTTGTTCTCATCATCTTTTGGAGGAGGAAAGTCCACTTCTTTTAAAGGATTCTTTGTTGAGTCCTTATTGGATCTTTCATTGGGCTTGAGGATTATAGCTTGTAGCTCTTTGGAAGAAGCTTCTCCATCCTTATGACTCCCTACTGGCATGAGCTCCATGTTGATTGATTCAATTTTTGTGCTGTGTTTCACAGATGTTGATTTGTCTTGTGTAGAACCAAACAACAGTTGCAACCTTTCATCAATTCTCCTCTTTTGCTCTTTCACTTGGATTTCAGCTGCTGCAAGCTGAATCAAATCAATTCCATCAGGCTTGCCCTTGATTTGAATAATTGGAGAAGTAGTGATGGCAGGAACTAGCACTTTAGATATGTTGACTTTTGTAGATGGCTCTCCTTCCCCTTCCCTTATACTCTCCCCCTTTTTGTTATCATCAAGGAGAGGGGTCAAGCCTTGTGCTTTTGCCAGCTGCATTAGGAGACTGGTTTGAGATTGTTGATTGTGAAGAATGGTGGCCACAGAATTTTCAATAACTTGAACTCTGTCTTCTAACTTGGCCAACCTTTTTTCAGTAACTGATTCTTTCTTCAATCTCAAAACCAAGTCCTGCAATGTACCATAGGGCATGACTGAATCCAATTTTTCTGAAGTATAGGTTTTCAAGTCAGCAATATCCTTCCTGAGATCATCCATACTCAGATTCTGCTTCACTTGCTGCAGCTTCATGAGATGCAGTGAGTCCAGGTGAGCTTGAAGGATAGCCTTGATACTTGCATGTGAAGTATTCTGAATGGCCTGTTGAATAGTGTTGATTTGTTTGACTAAAGAGACATTGAATTCCACTGATCTGTACTCCTTAGTCAAGGCCCATTCAGGTAGATTTGGAATTGAACTAGGGCCTTCATCTCCCCCTAAGTTCATGCTTCCATCAAAAGAAATAGAGTCATCATCATCAGAATTTGCTCCAAATTCCTCAGATGGCTCACCAGCTGTAGAAGGCATTTTGTTAATGGCAGCTTTATCCCTTTGAAGAGATTCTGTTGTGTGCACTAGATTTAGTGACCTTTCTGCTTTCTCATTGCCCTGAGCAGCCAACAGTTGATAGGCTGTCACAGGATGAGTAAAAGTGTCAGCATCCAAGGAAATGTTATCAATTACAGCTTTGTAATGTTGCTGAAATTGTCTTTCCTTTTCAGCATCATCCACAATCATTGACTCATTAGCAATGGCTGGTTCCACCCTTGTATCTACTGTACCTGCTTTTCTCTCTTTTTCTCTATGTTCTTGCATCAGGGGCTCCCCCTGGCTCACACATCTCACTCCCTCACCTTCACCTACTAAGGTGGTACTCCACTCACTTACTTTTGCCATGCTGGAAGAAATAGCATGCATTTTTGAGCTCTCAATCTCTCCTTTGGCCTGGGAGCAACCCAGCCTCTCACTCAAATTGTCACTCCCTTCCCTCAATCCTAAGAGTGATTGCACAATATTCATGTCTTCTACACTTGGGATTAAGTCAGTTATTTGTGTAGAGACTGTCAACGGATGTGGAATATCCGTTGAAGATGAAACTGATGTTATCAACGGATAACTGCTGTTAAGCTTATCCGTTGAAGAACAACCACTTGTCAACGGATGAGTGATATCCGTTGAAGAAGGAAAAGAAGTTGAAATTGAAAGTGATATAACTGTTGAATCTGTGTAGATTGATTTGAGATGTGGTGACACAGATCCTTCAATTATATCTGAAAGAATTTGCGGGTGATCCAACAAATCATCCAAGAGATGATGATCACCTATATTTGAGTGGGGCTTCTCCCTGAGTTGTAAAGAGGGAGAATCAGGAATTGATGGGAATAACATATCCACATCCAGAGATGGTGATGAAGTGTTTGGTGATTGATGTGTGATTATTGTGAGAGAATGGGGCTGTGACTCCACATTTATTGGAGTCACATCAAACTGAGTTTGAGAAGGCATAGATACAGATGGATGTATCTGTGCAGTGTGTGCACCCTGTGTAGAAGATTGGGTTCTAGCCTTCTTTCTTCTAATAAAGGCTTTTGTTGGTGAGTGTTTGGCTTTAGTGTCCCTCCCTCGTTTGTTCTGTGTTCCTGGTTTGGAACTATTTTCAATAGTAACATCCTTTTGGGAGGATGCTACTAGGGATGTGCTAGATACCTTTTCAACCACCACAGCTTTTTGAGAAACTGTGGCTTGGCTAGCTTGGGAAGCACTCAACTTTCCTTCCTTATCCTGGGGGTTTCTTTGATGTTCACCCCTCCCCTCACCACTCACTCCCTGTTCACTCACCTCAGGGTTAATAGTTGGTGTTACAACTGTTGTCTTTTGAGAAACAACAGAGGTGGTTTTCTTTGTCTTTGATTTTGAAAGTTTAGTTTTGGTGACCTTGGTAGAAATCTGTTGGGTCATCACAGATTTCATGGCCACACTAGAAGATAAAGAAATAGAGGGGTTGGAAGAAGTAGGAGTTGTAGAAGCAATTACCTCACCTACCTGAGGTGCATTCATGATTGGTAAATATACCAATGACACACTGCTGTTCAGATCCATTCTCATCAAGTCTGCAAGAACTCTTTTCTCTTGTGCCCAGCACTTGAGTTTATTATTCTCATTGATTATGACTAAACCTTCAGCAACATGGTTAGCCAATAACATAAAGAATCTAGCATAATAGATGTTATTAGGTCTATTAGCTTTGTTACCTAATCTAGTACCTAATTCTAGCATCATATAGTTGCTAAAGTTAAAATACCTATCAGAAACAAGCATATAGAACATATTAACCAGAGATGAAGTTATGGCATCAAAATTACTAATTTTCCCAGAGAAAACCTTTATAAAGGCATCCCCAAGGAAACTCCATTCTTTCCTAAGGCCTTTTCTTCTAATACTCCCTAAATTAGCAGAGTTAAGAGAATAACCTATGGAATCTAACATGCTGGATACATCACTATCAGTGTGTGGTGTCATGGCATTGTTCTCAGGCAATTTAAAACATGCTTGTAAATCATCACAGTTAATACAGTGAGTTTTACCTTTGAGAGTGAAGGAGATAGTCATATCCATGGAGTTGAACTCAGCAGTTGTCCAAATCTCCTCAACTACTTCACAGAAAATTGTTGGGGCTTCCAGCATTGCATAGCTAAGTTTGCAGTTTTTGATGAAGTCCATCATTTTGTGATAGTCTGAGTGGGCTTCATTCTTCTCTACCAAAGCTATGAAATTGTTCTTTTCATAGATGAACCCAGATTGAGACATAATCTTCACGACTGGTGCCATTTTTGTGAGTAGAAATTGCAGAGAATAACTTGAAGTTTTTGCAGAGAGAAAATGGTAAATGCTTGAAATTTTAAGAAAGCGTAAAGTAAAAATGAACAATCAGAAGGACTTATATGCTCTCTCAAATTAAAAAAAAATAAAAGAAAGATTTATCAATAAATATGCGTTGGTGAATTTCAGTCGTTTAAGAATAAACTGTAAGTATTCTAAAAACTACCTTTAAGACCAATACATACAGATGTATGTATGAGTATCAACGGTTAAGAGAATAGAATCAACGGCTGTTAAAACACCTGAATCGACTGATGTGACATTTCAACGGATAAGGCAAATTGTCATCCGTTGAAAGGTACTTCAGTTTTATCCGTTGACGGATGAAAAATTCCAGAAATGTATTTGTCTTTCAACGGATAATGATTATCCGTTGATAGAGCAATTTTGACTTTCAACGGATAGGGAACATCCGTTGATGGAATAAACTATGTTAAAAGTCAAATTTGTTCTTAGCAACTAATATATTTCAGGCTTCAATTCAAATTGCAATAAAGACATGAATTTTAAGAATAATTAAGCATACCTAGCTCACTTACCAATCTTGTGAATGTTGATTCATCAAGTGGCTTGGTAAATATGTCAGCAATTTGTTGTTCACTTGGAACAAAATGTAGTTCCACTGTACCATTCATGACATGCTCCCTAATGAAGTGGTACTTGATATCAATGTGCTTGGTCCTTGAGTGCTGCACAGGATTCTCTGTTATGGCTATGGCACTTGTGTTGTCACAAAAGATAGGAATTCTATCAACATGAAGTCCATAGTCAAGGAGTTGGTTCCTCATCCATAACACTTGAGAACAGCAACTTCCAGCAGCAATGTATTCAGCCTCAGCTGTAGAAGTAGAGACTGAATTTTGCTTTTTGCTAAACCATGATACAAGCTTGTTTCCCAGGAATTGGCAGGAGCCTGTTGTACTTTTCCTATCTATTCTGCAACCTGCATAGTCTGCATCTGAATAACCAATTAGATCAAAGCCAGATTCTCTAGGATACCAAATACCTAAATTTGGTGTACCCTTGAGATATCTGAAAATCCTTTTGATAGCAATTAAGTGAGACTCCCTAGGATCAGCTTGGAATCTAGCACATAGACATGTAGCAAACATTATATCTGGTCTGCTAGCAGTTAAATATAAAAGTGAACCAACCATGCCTCTATAACTTGTAATATCCACAGACCTTTCAGTCTTATTTAATTCAAGTTTGGTGGCAGTGGCCATGGGAGTTTTTGCAGATGAACATTCCATTAAGTCAAACTTCTTTAAAAGATCATAAATATATTTAGTTTGACTAATGAAAATTCCATCACTAACTTGTTTAACTTGTAAACCAAGAAAATAGGTTAGTTCTCCCATTAGGCTCATTTCATAATTACTTTGCATTAGCTTAGCAAACTTTTTGCAAAGTTTGTCATCTTTAGAACCAAATATTATGTCATCTACATAAATTTGAACAAGTATACTAGAGCCATTAACATCCCTAAAGAAGAGAGTTTTATCAACAGTACCTCTAGTGAAGTGATTCTCCAAAAGAAATTTTGATAAGGTCTCATACCAGGCTCTAGGTGCTTGCTTCAGTCCATAGAGTGCTTTCAACAGATAATACACATAGTCTGGAAAATTTGGATCTTCAAATCCTGGAGGTTGACTTACATAGACTTCCTCCTCTAATTTCCCATTTAGAAATGCACTCTTGACATCCATTTGATAGACTTTGAAATTTGCATGGGCTGCATGGGCTAAAAATATTCTGATGGCTTCAAGTCTTGCAACAGGAGCATATGTTTCATCAAAATCTATTCCCTCTTGCTGAGAATAGCCTTTAGCAACCAGTCTGGCTTTATTCCTTATGATAATGCCATTTTCATCCATCTTGTTTCTGAATACCCACTTTGTGTCAATAGGACTCTTGTTCTTTGGTTTGGGTACCAGCTTCCATACTTGGTTTCTCTCAAATTGGTTCAGCTCTTCCTGCATAGCTAATATCCAATCTGGATCCAATAGAGCTTCTTCCACTTTCTTAGGTTCCTCCTGAGACAGAAAACCACTATACAGACATTCATCTTGAGTGGCTTTTCTTGTTTGCACTTTAGATGATGCATCACCAATGATCAGTTCAAAGGAATGATTCTTGGTCCATTTCCTTTGTGGTGGAAGATGTGCTCTAGATGAGGTGGCCTCAGTATTGTCATGATGTGAGACAGAGTGTTGACTAGTTGAAACTCCCCCTGAGTTGTTGGTCCTTTGCAGGGAACTTGGAGTTCTATCAACCGATGATGTAAATCGATTATCCGTTGATGAACCATGATCAACGGATGCTTCATTTTGTACTTCAACGGATGATGCACTATGTCTTTCAACGGATACTGCATTGCCTCTATCAACGGATGCAGTATTTTGTGCATTATCCAAGGGCAAGTTTTGAATCCCTTTTGAAGTGTCATCTCCATCAGTCTCCTCTTCACTATCATCACAATATATCTCAATGTTGTCAAATTTGAGTCTCTCATTATGTCCCTCATCTGTTAGTCCATCAATCTTTTTATCATCAAACACAACATGCACAGATTCCATAACAATGTTGGTTCTTAGATTGTAGACCCTATAAGATTTTCCAGCTGAGTAACCAACAAATATCCCTTCATCAGCCTTTGCATCAAACTTCCCTTTATGGTCAGATTGATTCCTCAGTATAAAGCATTTACATCCAAAGACATGAAGAAAGTTTAGAGTTGGTTTTCTTCTCTTGAACAACTGATAAGGAGTCATGCCTTTAGCTTGATTGATCAAAGAAATATTCTGAGTGAAGCAGGCACAATTGACAGCTTCAGCCCAGAAATATGTTGGTAACTTTGATTCTTCAAGCATTGTTCTTGCAGCTTCAATTAAAGATCTGTTCTTTCTTTCAACAACCCCATTTTGCTGAGGTGTTCTTGGAGCTGAGAACTCATGCATTATTCCATTTTCTTCACAGAACAGCCTTAATGTCAAATTCTTGAACTCAGTTCCATTGTCACTCCTGATATTTCTAACCTTCAAGTCAGGATGATTGTTGACTTGCCTGATGTGATTGATAATGATTTCACTTGCTTCATCCTTTGATCCAAGAAAATAGACCCATGAGAACTTTGAGAAATCATCTACAATCACTAAGCAATATCTTTTTCTTGCAATAGACAATACATTGACTGGTCCAAACAAATCCATATGTAGCAGCTGTAATGGTTCATCAATTGTTGTTTCAAGCTTCTTTTTGAATGATGCTTTCCTTTGTTTGCCTTTCTGACAAGCATCACACAAACCATCCCTTGAGAATTCAACTAGAGGGATTCCTCTAACTAAGTCCTTTTTGACTAGATCATTCATTGTCTTGAAATTCAAGTGGGATAGCTTCTTGTGCCATAGCCAACTTTCAACTGAGCTTGCTTTGCTGAAGAGACAAGTAATGGATTCTGCATCTGTAGAGTTGAAGTCAGCTATGTACACATTTCCTTTTCTAACTCCAGTTAGAACCACTTTGTTGTCTTTCTTACTAGTGACAACACAGGCTTCAGAATTGAAGGAAACTGTATTCCCTCTATCACATAGTTGACTGATGCTCAGTAAATTGTGCTTGAGACCATCAACTAATGCAACTTCATTAATGATGACATTCCTTGTTGAAATCAAGCCATATCCCATAGTAAACCCTTTGTTGTCATCTCCAAAGGTTATGCTAGGGCCAGCTCTCTCCTTGAACTCGGTGAGCAGGGAGAAATCTCCTGTCATGTGTCTTGAACAACCACTGTCCAAGTACCATAGATTTCTTTCATTTCCCTGCACACCATAAAATCAATCAATTTGATTTTGGTACCCAAGTTTCCTTGGGTCCATTCTTGTTAGCCTTTCTCCTAGACTTCATTCCTCCTGCATCTTTAGACTTAGGTGAGTTTGAGTCAACCTTGGTCTCAGATGTAGTTGGTTGAGGTGTAGGGTTAGTCACAGAATCATTTAGCACATTTGTAAAATTATTAGGCATTGATTGTGCAAACATGTTATTCCATATGGGCATATTGTATGGCATTTGAGGCATACTACATGCAGCAAGATAAGGATTGTTAAAATATGGCATGTTTACAAAATGTGCATAAGGATTTTGTTGAGACATAACAGGCATAGCATGCAGAGGTGATGCAGACATATTAGGCATAGAAGAGGGTACAGTTATGGGAGTCTTCTTAATGGATTTACAATTAGCAGATAGATGATTAACACTACTACAATGCACACAGCTTTTTCTAGGAGCATACCTATCAGGTGTGTAATTGTTGTGTTTATTAATTCCTACCTTCCCATTTCTGTTGGATTTTCTTTTAGATTCCTTTTTATCCTCAACCATCTTGAGCCTATTATTTAACTGTTCCAAGGTCATGTGCCCTACATTCACCTTACTGACATCTTTGGATGTGCTTGCTTCTTCTTTGACAAAGTTCTTTGAGGTTGAACCAAACTTTTTGTTGAGTTTCTTTAGATTCTCTCTTTTAGAAACATCTGCCTGTTTTAATTGAGGAACCTTCAACGGATGCTCCTTTTCTTCCTTCAACGGATAACTTTCATCATCCGTTGATTCCACATCCGTTGACAGTCCATCAATTAATTCTAGTTTCTTTTTATTTTTATTCCAGGCAGTTTCACAGAATGATTCAATTCCTTGGACCTTAGCAATTTGAGCACTTACATCCCTAGATGTCTTCCAGGCTTTAATCACCTCTTGCTCTTTCTCTAATTGATTGGAAAGTATTTCTACTTTCTTAACAGATTCAGCTAGTTCATTTTCAACAGATATACAATGCAACTTAGTTTTCTCTAGGTCAATCATCTTATCTTCTAACAAAGCATTTCTATTACTTAAAAATAGATTGTTCTCTTTAATCCTACTATTTTCTTTAGCAAGAGATTTAAGAGATACACGCAAATGATACAATTCAGTAGACATGTCATTAAAGGCATCATTGCACTCTTCTTTAGTAAGCTGTGTTAAGTCAGTAGTGATTACCTGATTGCTTGATGAACTAACTTCATTTTCTTCAGAATCAGCCATGAGAGCAAGGTTGACATACTCCACATCTTCATCCTCTTCATCTCCATTAGCTGCCCAGTCCTTTTCTTGAGTAATGAAAGCCCTCTCCTTTTGCTTGAGCAGATCAAAATATTTCTTTTTGTAATCTACTTGTTCAAATTTCTTCTTTTCATAAGTTGGCTTTCTGCACTCACCTGCAAAGTGTCCACTTATACCACAATTGAAACACTTGAACTTGGATTTGTCCACAGTGTTTTTGTGAGGTTTAGTGTCTCTAGTGTTTTTCTTGAATTTCATCTTTGCAAATCTTCTGGACAGAAATGCAAGATGCTCATCAATTCCATCTGAGTCATCTTGGCTGGAGTTGTCTTCATTTTCAGCAGCTTGCTCTTTCCCCTTGCTTGATTCCTGACTTCTTATACCATCTTTGGAGTTTGATGTAGATCTCGCAGTTTCTTGTCTGCATTTCCTCTCATTTTCAGCTACCAATGCAACTGAACTTCCTTTCTTTCTCCCCTTCTCCAATACCTCATCATGTTCCAGCTCTAGTTCATAAGTCTTCAAGATTCCATACAATCTTTCAAGAGTGAAGTCCTTATAATCTTGAGAGTTTCTTAAGGAGACAGTCATGGGTTTCCATTCCTTTGGCAAGGATCTTAAAAATTTAAGATTTGAATCCTTCACTTGGTACACTCTTCCATACAGCTTCAGTCCATTCAACAGCTTTTGAAATCTATTGAATGTTTCATTTAAAGATTCATTTTCTTCAAAATGAAAGTATTCATACTGTTGAATGAGAAGCTGCATTTTGTTTTCTTTCACTTGTTCTGTACCTTCACACAGTAGTTGAACTGTGTCCCAAACCTCTTTGGCAGTTGTGCAATTTATCACATTATCAAACATATCCATGTTAAGACCATTAAACAAAATGTTCATAGCCTTCTTATCCTTGTGGACTTCTTCTGTGTCTTCCATTGTCCATTCTGCTCTAGGTTTTGGAATGGATTGACCAACAGCAACTGTGGCTGTAGCAACTGTTGCTACTTTGTGGGGAATGTGAGGACCATTCTCAATGCAGTTTACATAACCTTCATCTTGGGAGAGTAGATGAAGGTGCATTTTCACCTTCCAATGATGATAATTGTCTTTGTCAAGAACTGGGATCTTTACTCCAATATCCTTCTTACTCATCTTTGTTAGATTCCAAGATCTTTAAACTCTTTGTATGTCAAGAGCTTGCTCTGATACCAATTGTTATTCCTAGTGGACTAACAATGAGATTTACAGAAGGGGGGTTGAATGTAAATCTCAAAACTTTTTCAAGTTTTGAGCAGTTTATGAAAGTTGTGTGTTCAAGAAGAACAAGTGTGTGAATTGCTTTAAGCTAATGCAGACAGATATATATTCAAGCCCAAATGTAAAGAACACAACAGACCTTAAAAACTTTTCTGGTGGATTTGTTGTTCCACCAGAGATGGTATATTAGAAAATCTGTGATTAAACAATGTTGATCACAGCTGCATCCTAGTACAAACTAGATGAATTTTCTCTCAATGTTTTTCTAAACAGCTCTGGAAAATCTCACATCTGATTACTAGCTTCTACTTGGTTTATATATTACCAAGTGTACAAGTGAAGAACAATATAAAATACAGTAATAAAATAAGATCTTCACTTGCTTCTTTTCCTGTTCACTCCAGTACTTTGTTGACTATTGCATCTTTGTACCAGAGAAGAACGGCTGCTTTTTCTGTTGTTCCTGAAATTCGGCTACCACATCTCAGTTGTCTCTATCAACCCATGTGCCTCTGTCTGTAGGTACAACTACCTCTTATCAACGGCTAATCATCAGAACATCCGTTGAAACTTTCATCCGTTGATGCACTCATCCGTTGAAGGATGTTATCCGTTGAAGCTTTAGAGACATCCGTTGAAGCTTAGCTTCTTATCCGTTGAAGGTCTTTAAGTCATCCGTTGATACCACTTCACTTATACAAAATTACAAGGCATGAAGTATTTACAATTGGCCTTCCTATCTGCATATCATCTAGTAGTCAACATGACTCATAGTTTCTCTCAACTTCCAAGAATTACATTTTAAATACAGAGACTGAAATATGCTACAACATTAAACTTATTTCTAAGTAAAGCTACACCATCAACGGATAGCCAAAGTGGTCTTATCCGTTGAGGCTACAGACACTAAATTTCTACTTAAGTATTTTGTTAAACATATCATCAAACTAATGCACATACATTCCTAACAGCATATTTCTTCTTTGCAATAGACATGACATTGACTGGACCAAATAGATCAACATGCAGTAAGTGATAAGGCTCAAGAATTGATGACTCAGTTTTGCTCTTGAAAGAAGATTTTCTTTGTTTTGTCTTTTGACATGAATTACAAAGGCCATCAGGAGTAAAAACTGACTTTGGCAGTCATCTCACAAGATCTTTCTTTACAAGCTCATTTATATTATTGAAATTTAAATGAGAGAGTTTCTTGTGCCAATTCCAGCTTTCTTCAATTGATGCTCTACTCAACAGACAGATTATAGAACCATCAGTACTTGTTGAAAGGCTCGCTTCATAAATGTTACATGCATGTTACCTTTCAGAACCACTTTGCCTGTAGAATTGCTTATAACTTCACTGTGTTCTTCAAAGAAATCCACATGATAACCTATGTCACAGATTTGACTTATACTCAACAGATTGTGTTTAAGTTCTGAGACAAGAGCTATTGTTTCGATGATGACATTCCCAAGATTGATCTTGCCATATCCCAGAGTTTTTCCCATGTTTCCATCTCCATAAGATACTCTTGGGCCAGCTTTCTCCACAAAGACTGATAGCAGGGCTTTATTTCCAGTCATATGTCCTGAACATCCACTGTCCAGAACTAGGATGTTCTTCCTGTTGCCCTGCAATCATAAAGACCACTAATGGTTAGTTTTAAGGACCCAGACTTGATTGGATCCTTTGGCCTTATTAAGTTTGTTAGCATTTGCAGCGGATTTAACATCAGAGTTTATGCTAACATTTTTCTTATCAGATTTTATAGTCAGACTTTGTATCATACTTTACACTAGAAGGAATTAAAGTAACTTTCTTCAAAGAAGGTTTTATCTGATAATAATCATAGTAAAAACTATGATATTCCTTACAAGTATAAATGGAATGCCATATACTACCACAATGAAAACAAGGATTTTGTGGCTTAAATCTAACAGACTGACTCTTAACTCCTGATTTAGGAGGTAAAGAGTTTATATTCTTATTCTTCCTGCAAAAAGAAGCAAGATGGTTAGAGTTTCCACAGTTATAACATTTCTTTCTAGGAGCATTAGGAACAGGTATATAATTATTACTTTTATTCACACCTTCCTTTCCATTCCTATTTTTCCTAGCTGCTTTTACCTTGTTCACACTGCTAATCTCTTTCAGCTTATGTTTAAGCTGCTCCTTTGTCATTAAGTTTATGTTAACTTCAGCTGGTTTATCCTGTTTTAATTTGTCAGAAGTTGACTCTGTCTCAACTTCTGTCTCAATATCTTTCATCTTTTCAGAATCAGACTTTACAGTTTTAGCTACAAACTTAACAGGATTTACCTTTGGCTTAACAGTTTGTTTAACAACAATTGGCTCAATTTGTTCAGTTCCTTTTTCACTTTTGTCATTTCCATAACCTAAGCCCTCTTTCCAGTTTCCACTACTTAGCAAATTCTGAGTTGTTCTGCCAGAGTTAGTCCAAGTCCTGATAATCTCTCTTTCCTTTTTTAATTCAGTTTTTAGAGATTTATTCATTTTTAGCACTTCATCTCTAACATAAAAAGCATCATCTCTTTCTTTCTGAGTTTGATGGAAAATGGCCAACTCTTTTTCTAAATAATCAATCCTCCTTTTAAAAGCAAGATTTTCAGAAGTTAATCTTTCACATGTTAAAGTTTGATCTCTATAGCTAATAAACATGGTTTTAAGATATAATCTCAACTCAGTAATATTATCAGTATGAAAAGCATAAGTTGTTTGAGGTACCTTTAATTCAGCAGCATTAGAACTGCTATCAGCATTTTCCATCAAGGCATATTTCTCCTCATCTTCAGAATCTGAAGTATCTGTCCAGCTTTTCTTCTTTGTGACAAGAGCCTTGCCTTTGTCACTCTTTCCTTTCTTGCATTCAGGAGATATGTGGCCTTTCTCACCACATTTGTAGCATTTGACATTGGAGTAATCTCCTCTGTCAGACTTTCCTACTTTGCCTTCAGATTTTCTGAATCCCTTCTTATCAGAACTTCCACTTTTCCTGGAAAACTTCTTTCCCCTTCTAAATTTCCTGTAGGCTATCTTTGTGATACCCTTCACCATAAGAGCACACAATTTCATCATCTCTTCATCAGCATCTACTTCAGGTAGACTTTCAGTTTCTGAATCATCATCATCAGTACTTGATGATTTGAATCAGACTTTATGATGAGAGTCTTTCCTTTGCCTTTCTTTGAGACAACCACTTTGGGGGATTCCTCCTCAGATTTAAGAGCAACTGTCCTTGACTTTATCCCATGTCACTTGCTTCTTTGATCCATCTCACGTTCATGAGTCTTGAGCATACCATAAATTTCATCAAGAGTAGTTTCATCAAGAGCATAGTTGTCTCTTATAGTAGTTGACTTCAAATCCCAACTTTCAGGAAGAGCTAAAAGGAATTTAAGATTTGAATCTTCAAGATCATATTCCTTATCCACCAGTGACAGATCATTCAAGAGTTTGACAAATCTGTCATATAAACCAGTTAATGACTCATCAGGTTTTGAGTCAAAGTGATCATACTCTTGAGTGAGTATAGTCCTCCTGTTCTTCTTGATTGCATCAGTTCCCTGGCATGAAACACATCATACATGACATCTCAAATATATCCAACAGATTTAATGTATCTGCTAAAGGCAGACACGTAATAACAATTTATCAAGTTCTCAATCTCGCCTTATAGGCAAAATTAGGTATCGATTTCCTTCAACTAGTGCGATAACTTTTGCTCCAATTCTAACCCGATACCTGAAGCTTGACCATTGCTGTTTTTTTTAGATCTTCCAAACAAGCTCGACAATTTAACTTCCAATCATCCAGTTATTTCCACAGAAGTGACAATCATCTCTTTAGCAACACCACTATTAGGCTTCAAAATCCCTTTGGAATTGGACTTTGGTTTGGCACCGAATAAGATCAAATTTTCACCTTGCCTATCCACTTTCCTTTCCCATTTGCATTCCATGTGTACATCATCAATATGGACGTAATTCATGCATTTACCGTGTTATTTTCAGCAGTTCTAAACATGCTTAACAACTCAATGAGTGTTGTTTCTATCTCATTCCTTTTGTTCTTAACAAACTAAGAATAGAAGTTGTTCAAAGATTATTTGATCAAATCAAGCTGAGTCTCTAGACTATTCTTGAAACCCAAAATATCAAGGTACATATACCTATCATCTTTAGAACATGTGGTCCAACCGGATATCATTCTCCCATTAATGCAAAAGTATGGTGCCTTATTATTGTCAAATCTTTCTGACGATCCTATCCTTTAAACATCCTTTGAAGGTGCTCAATCATATCATAAGAATCATTATGCTCTTGTTTCTTTCAAAGCTCGGCACTCATAATTACAAGTATGAGACATGAAACATCAGTTGCATAATCAATTTGCTTCTGGTTAGCATTTTGTTTAGCACATGTTTCATTCTCAGCTAGAAATAAAGGAGGGGTTTGAGTGACATCCTTGAACCTGAGGATAATTCTCAAGTTTCCATGTCAATTGAGAAAATTATTTCATATCAGCTTGTCCTTCTCTAGGACTATTACATAGAAAAGTTATTTGGGTTATTTGTCATTTGATATCTACAATATTAAAGTGCTTAAAATGACTTAGTCTACAGATGATCATTAAATTATGTTCAAGTGATTATTCATATATATATACATATAGATATATATTCACAATATATATCTGCCACTATTTTTATCAAATCAATAGCCCTAACTATTAATTCGGAAATAATATCTTCTATATCCTTTCTAGTGAGCCAAGATCCATATTTCACCATGTGTTAGGTCAGCATTGGCTTTTCTCCTAAAACATGATTATTTAGGTAGACAACATTTGTCAATTATATCAACTATATAACTCTTGGATAGCTTGGTGGAACAATATTTGTTCATATTTATCTAATAAATCTCTCCAAACTCGATGCCTCTAAGTTCACAATCCTATTGTGGTAACTTAGTTAAGTCAAACCCACTAGTCAAAAAGTATGAATATACTTCAACACATCGTCCATGATATATGAGAGTACTTCTCTTTGGCGAATCCACTCCTTGTCGATCTAGGGGTTAACACATTGGACTCATTGGAAGGCATCTGATC
Source organism: Apium graveolens (assembly GCF_009905375.1). Taxonomy (NCBI): domain Eukaryota; kingdom Viridiplantae; phylum Streptophyta; class Magnoliopsida; order Apiales; family Apiaceae; genus Apium; species Apium graveolens. Next base: position 247,039,182 of record NC_133652.1, read on the forward strand.
AACTTTATATTAACTTTAGGGTTTTGTTAATTTTAAAACGATCATGATCCCATCATAAAGAGATTCCCAATTTTTTCTTAAATAAAATACTTCAAATCAATATTCGTCAATGGTTTAATTTCCAGGTAATAAGGATTCACAACGGTCTCGCTTAAAACTCACAACCTTACAAGTTCAATGAACTCGCTTTTGACAAAAGCACCCCATGTTAGAAATAAAGAAAATTCGTATTTTATTCCATGTTTCATAAACACGAGAATCTCATAATCGTTTGTTCATTTTAAAATCTTGAGTCGTTACAGATTTTATCTTGTTTAGCAAGCATGGCATGGGTGTCGTATCTAATACATACATCCTTAATCTAATTAAACATGCATCTTTATAAACTACTCTACACATACATTCATCATATGCGCATATATATATATGTAAAGTGCAATAAATAAACGTGGTTGGTTATGGTTTCATCCTATGTGATCTTCATCAAGCAAATGACAAAGATCTAGGTCAATCTAAGGTGAAAAATAAATACAAGCTAACTATTACATGTCTTCTTTCTTGTATTGCTTCCTTGGATGGCCTCTATGTGAGATTACACTTCCTTGATCTTCAAATCTTCATGTCTTCATGTACATTACACGAATGAAAAATAAAAACTATTCTAATGTACCTACAATAAGAACTCGAGTTACATTCGAGATTTAATAATTACAAGATCAAACGACATATAAGCCATATTTAAAAAAACCAAAATCATTAACCTAAGGTCATAAGACATAACCATCCACCATGCTCAATTAACACATAAGAACATGTTAGACACATAATATGATCTTAACATATCATACCCATCAATGATCTAATCATAAAAACCAAATATGGCAAAAATCAATCAGAAAATTCGAAATTAAATCTGATAACATTAAATCGCAGATTAAAGGGCCTAATCGATGTCAAACGCCTTAAAGATCAATCGATGATAGATTTAGCTATTAGTTTCATTTAGACGCTCGATTTCATATGAAATAGCGTATTCGTTCGCCAGAATTGGACACCAGGCCCAGATTTCAGCAAATCCGCTACATCCAATTTGGAATCGTATCAAATACGGTTCATATAATAAGAACAAACACAAAACATGTATATATCAGTATATATATAGATTATATAATCATCATATGATTATACAACTCTCATGAATATCATATATTCAAAATATATACATACATACGCGTATATAAACATAACAACATGTAAAACATACAAAATCCCATACATAACAGTCATGGAATATTATATACATGTTATCATCATAAAACCAGTAAACACATAAATGAATTAAACACTTTTCGCAAGTAGCTCTGATACCATTGAAGAGTTTCGAGCACATAAACGCAATGGAAACAGTAATTAAAAAAGTGAAAAACCAGAATTTTTGAAACCCACCGCAGGATCCGTGTGAAAAATAGATATTTAATTCGTAGATCGGATTGTTTACCTTAAGAAGCTTTACAAATTGGTTGAATAATAGAGATCCAAAGATTATTCAATCACCACGCATCCAGTTCTCGCGATCTACGCTCTATCGGTATCCACACGAATGCTTGAACTCAAGGATTGGATGTATACTAGCATAGACTCGTTTCTTCTTGCTCTCTCCATCTTCTCTCTTGGTGATTAGTGGTTTAGTAAAAGTCTTGCACTCAAAATTAGCCACACAAGAGATATTATATAGAGAGTAGAAAAAGAATTATAACTTTTAAGTAATTAGGAGTTATTATTAATTCGAAATTCCTATTTGTATAATAATTAAGTCACACTTAATTATTTAATAACTGAATTTCATAATTGATATTAGTAAATTCGAATATCATTATTTATCAAATTAATTAAGTCATACTTAATTAATATTATAAATAATTCGAACAACTTTAATTAAATTTAAATTCAATTTAAATTAAATAATCTTTCAAGCATTTTTTGTGTGTGACCCTATAGGTTATTATTACGTTGGCAACGAATTTTAAATCTAATATAAAATCGTAAACAATGAGCGTCATCTAGTAATACATCATTGCTACCCAAGTAATAATAATTGAATTGGTGATCGATTAAACCTTTCGTGAATAATGTTCAATGTAATATAATCCCTTTAACCAAATATTATAGATTAAACTAGAGGCATGTAATGTGTCATCCTCATCATAGTTTAATCTAAGTTTCCTTAATCAATGAGTAGACTATCATATCAAATCAACATTTGAGGGTGGCCACACATTTCATAGTCTAGCTCACACAAGAGGCCAATAATATCACTCCTAAAATAGGAGGGTTAAATCCCATCTAGATCATTCATATTTCTCATATGATTCATAATATACCAAATGTCCACTTTTATCATTACCCGATCAAGAATAACTTTTAATGGAATCAATGTATATTAATTCCCGTATAGAAATATAATGACTTCAGGTCTAAGGACCATTACATCATTATCACTGTGAGAATTACTTATGACATAACGGACATGTAGAATCTCACGTCGGATCTGTCCAGCACCATGTACATTTACATATGCCTGTATTTTTTACTTTAGTATCATTATACCTATGATCAATGAGATGTGATCATCAGTCAACAAACACACCAGTCTTAATGCATTATTATTGTATCTTAATAATAATACTCGACTAGGGGCCTTTAGGAATATTGATACTATTCTCATAATTTCATTTCTAAGTCACGTACTTAGAGATATAGAATTACATATCATATTACAAGGACATTTATTAATCTAACATTTATATCACAGTAAATTAAGAATTAATAAATTTTAAAGGGAATAATCGATAGAATATAAACATTAATAATACAAATGTCTTAAACTAAAATATCATAGTATTGTCTCTATGGTACAAACACTAACAAAATCCTTCTCCTTTATTTCATTCAACCGAGACGTGTCCTGGAACATTGTGCGCGTCCTCTCTCCATGGATATACCAACTTCCTCTTGTACCGCAAGTATACTCCTACATGACCCATATCAAGTAATTCAACTAATTACAACACGTCCTCAACCTAGGACACGTCCACTCTTCCTTCCTTGCGGCATAATACCTATTCTCTCATCATTTTGCCTTAAATTGATTTCAAAGACCTGCTATTGATATGAAATAATTCAATATCAAATTTTGGTTATAACAAATGATGAATATTTATTTAATGAACAGTAACTTCATATTTTTTTCCGGTTATGAAAAGTAACTCAACTCCAACGATGAATAAAAACTCCGACAATGAACAATGATTTTTTTTAGAAAACCCTTCTTTTTATAACCTCCGAGATCTTCCAACAACAAAGAAATTGACGGGCGAACCTAAACACTGTTCCAATTAATGCATGACAAATTTATGGAAATACTAATAACGAATGAATTATACGATTCGCAAAAATAAATAATCAATATTATTTTTAAAAAAAGTGTATAATTAAATTTAAGTAATAATGTGCATCACTTATATAGGTTATAAAACCCTTTTATTAAAAAGTAAGACCCATTTTTTGGAATCCTGATTATAAATAAACTACTTATTTAATAAATGCTTTTTTAAGAAATACTCAAGCCTAAAAATATTTTTACAATATCATTTAAAAAAAACTTTTTTATTTGTAAAAAATATTATTTTTCCAATTTTTTTCCAAAAATACGATTTTTTGCAATTTGATTCAACTACATGCAATTTTCGACGAATTTATGCAACTCCATGCAATCTCATAACAAAAAAAAAATCGATTCGACTAGTTGCATATCTGCTTGATTTTGATTTTGATTAATTTTGATTGATTTTGGTTGATTTCGTATTTTTGTCAAAAAATCAGAAGATAATAAAAAAGCAAAAAAACTTAAAAAAGTTAATAATTTTGATAATTTTTCTTTAATAAACTCCTAACCCCACGTGTTCGTTATCTATATACTAACTACATATAAGCTAATTAATAACGTAAAAATTAACTTTTTATTTTCATTCTTCGTTATGTATTTATTTTTCCAACTTCTCAAAAATGTCTTACTTAGCAGAAGACAAAAAAATAGAGTACTGTTCTGGATTTTCAAACATCCATCTTCATTTGTTAGCTAAAGTAATCTCTCATTCTTCTGATATTCTTGACAATTGCAAGAAAGGTGTTTAGCCAGGTTCACCTAAATTTCATCAATTGAATCATTCTTCTTCTCTTTTTTTTTGTGAGGGATGTTGCTTGATTGGCTATTTTAAAATATCTATAAAGTTTTGTGTCAACAAAATTTATATTTCTTATTTTCTAATCAATATATTACACGCAACAAAAGATCACTATTTTTGCTTGTTTTTAACCAGATGAACTCAGGGTTTACCAGTACGGTGCCTATTCCTATTCCAAGGGCATTGACCTGGCATGTGTACAGCGTACTCTTCAAAAGTATCTTATTGCCAGGAGAAATATCGAGGAAGCAATTGAGCAATTCCAGAATATTACCAATTAAAGAGTGGAAAAAATTTAGTTTAGTTGAATGTAAACATGTTTACTAGGGAAAACTAACATCAACAAGAAGTGTGTAAACTTCTAAAACTGCAACTAATACCTGATTGCTTTGGCAACCTCAAAGAAATGAGCAACATTTTCTTCTAGTGTACCTACTTTAATACCATGGCCAAGATTCAAAATATGCTTATGTTTCCCAGCTTTCTTCACTGTACTGTGTATCCGACTTGTGATGAAATCTTTTGAACCAAATAGCACTCCAGGATCCACATTTCCCTGGACTGCCACATTAGTTCCCAGTCGCCTCCTACCATCAGCCATGTCAACTGTCCAATCCAAGCTGACCACGTCAACTCCAGTCAAAGGTAATCTCTCAAGCAGTCCTCCGGACCCACTAGCATAGAGAATCAGAGGAAGAGTTGGATGGGTTAGTTTCACAGCATCCACTATCTGCTTCAAGTAAGGCATACTAAACTCTTCAAAGTCCTCTGGACTAAGCTCTGTGGCCCATGAATCAAATATTTGAACAGCTTGAGCTCCACTATCAGCTTGGTATTGAATGTACTTGACCATTGAAGTTGCAAATTTTTGAAGTAATGTGTGAAGGACCTATAAAAAGTATGGATGACAAATTATGTTAGATGTGCTCGTACAGGAAGAGAGAGAAGAGGGCCAGTGTGTCGAAGAGCTTCAAGAAACCGCTTGCAAAGGTATTAGAAAAGTTTATATGCCATATAGGGGTTAAAATTGAGCAGAGGTATCGGAAATATTATTTTCCAACATTTCTGGTAGTTAACATTTAGGATCCAAGTCTAAGTGCTACTTTCTTCAAGCACAGTAAATTACTTTCTTCACAGTTGACATGGACTGGTAAACAAAAGCATTATAAAGATAATGAACTTTATGCTTTATATATAGGTGCCTTCACACTAATTGGAAACTTTTAGACACCGAAACAGATTTCCTTAACCTGTGGCAAAAATTTGATGCATTTTGTGTGACTGTATTTCAAAATGTGGACCTCCAATTTTGTTCTTACCTTATCGTGGGCTTTGTTCCTGCATGCAGGAGCACTAAATCTACTCTTTAAAACCCAAACCGAGGTTCTTATGCCACTAACTCGAGGCGAGTTGCCGAGGTCTTCCAGAGCGGCTTAATATGTGTGTGATGGTAATTATACAAGTCATACCATACTGACTATTATAATAAGTAAAAGTTATACAGATACTTATTACATGCTAACAAAAAATTATATGCTACTCAGGTATGATATAAGCTACTAACTATTCTTATAATTACTCAACTTTAATCATTATTTGCCTAAGAATGATCCATCCATGAAAAACACTATTTTATTGGAGACCGAGGAGATCATATATGTTTTATTATTGCAAAACACATTGTTTAGAAAAACATGTTCCACATTCCGCTTCTTGAACATATATGGTGTACAAAATCTCAAAAAAGAATAGTGGTCTATAAAAGTTTTCCTTGAATGATGATTAATAATTTTGTATATGTTATGTAAGTTATGCTTTAATCATAAAACATAACAATATACATATATGATTACAAGTTACAACGGGTGCTAATAACTAGGAGTTTAGTTACAATTAAACTAACATAGTTATATAATTATTAGTTTTATTAAATAGATATATCTTTAGAATTTATATATAAACTAGTCTACTCTAAAGCCTTGGAAAAAAATTTAAACTCACAATTGTATACTATATATATAATAAAAAAAATTAAAGTAGAAAAATATAAGTTACATGTGCATGGGGTAAATGGACAACAAGCTGCACTGCCAAACCTCAAAATATAATGTTATATCATTATTCATTTACTTTAAATATAAAATTATATTTATAGAAATTTTTTATTAATAAAAATATTTGTTACATCCAAAACTTATATCTTTTTGGGTTTATTCTCTGATTTTACACACGAAAAATGAAAAGAGAAATATTTGCACTTTCAGTTTTAAAGTTTAATTGCATACTCTAAATAGTAAGGTGGGGATCACATCTTAATTGATGTTAATTGTCAACTCATTCCGTAAATATATTATTTAATGGTAATATAAGTTGTGTGATTTTCATCGAAAATACATGCTAGGGAACCCAACAAATATTTCCAAAAAAGTTCAAAAATTTCACGTGTCTTGTTGTGATTGGCTATAAAAATAAAAATAAAAAGAAATGGTCTCGTGCATTAACATCAACCACACCAATAAAACTCTACATTTTTCCATGTCAACACTGCCACATCATTGTCATTTGGGAGAATTTTTAGGGAACATTTTTGGGTTACCTAACATTACTGTTAACCGAATATATTCATGATATGCTTGAGACCCCAAAAGTTGTCCCAAAACTTTTCAAACGCTTTTGTATCATATATTTAATTGGTAACTTTCCTAAACCCGTATATATTCATATGCGCCCACAAATCAAAGTGCGTCAACTTAAATTTAGAAAAAATATTTTGGGTACCTAGCACTACTCGAATGACAATTTTACTACTTGCCCATTAGCCGACACAATCCAACACCCATGACCTAGATGAAAGGTACTTTAGAAATTTACAACAGCTTAAATAAAGGGATTTATTTTTTAAAGACTAACAGGGTTATATATAGTTATTACCCGAACCTGATTTTAGATATGCACCAACAAACACCTCTTACCATTAACTTAAATACCAGTAGAACCTACTATTCTACAAATGGTAGCACTTCTGTTGTAGAACAATAACCATTACACTAATCGAACCATTAACTCAGATGTTTATAGCGAGAACACAAAATTCCTGGTATGCATGCACAAAATGTGGAGACCTACAATATCATTTTCTGTGATTGGTAAATCTGCGTCGATGTCAAAGCAAAACTCGGTAACACATAAATTACTGGAGATTATTTGCCATGTTACCTTTGGTTGTGAGAAAGCTAGTCTTTTTATTTTTGAGAAATTTTTTGATGAACCCCCTTCAACCACATAAGACGCCAGGGTAAAAGGAGCACCCACAAAACCCAGCACGGCTGCCTCATTGTTCACCTGACAAAATTGAAAACAACTTTGATAATAAGGAACCACAAGGAAATTTAAATTTCATTCAGTCCTATGATTGTCACATTAAGGACCAATCTAATACTGTTGAGTAGTAAAAAAAATATACTACTAGGTGAACTGACACCCATAAATCATCCATGAAAGTTGGAGGGGGAGGGATTGTGGGCAGTACTGGGGATAAAAGGAAGTCTTGCAACCTTTTTATTATCTTCCAAGTTTAGGAACTGTAGTCACATAGTGCATATATATCAATACCAACGTTTTTCATATCTCAATTCTATATTCTTATTTTTCTCTCCGAACCTATATATTATTCCTACTTTAATTTTGCTATCTTATCTTTATATCTCAGAGTCAAAGCTAAGTGACGCATAATATAAAGGTACCTTAGTTCAGTGTCAGAAGAAGTTGATAACTGGAAGGTCTAAAACAACTGAGTAGGATGCAATAGGGAAAGCTTTTAAATAGAACTGAACATAAAACATTAGAATCTACAAGCTTCAGATGATGATCTTAGATTCCAAAGGACAAACTTTCACTGTCCGTCTTTAAGCATCAGAGAAAGCATGCATGGAAAACCATAAAGTTTCAAGCTGAGCGATAATCTTTCCGAAATGCATGGGAAAGATAATGAACCTTCAAGGTTCATCCAGTCCAATCCACGAAAACTTAAATAGTGTTGGAGAGAAAAAAAATGCTGAAATTAGTAGCTTGTCTTAGAAGCTCATTATTCTATTGAGTTCTAAGTGCTTAAGCGTGCCTGTTAGCCTGGGAGCTGCAGTGAGCCCCTTTTTTGTTCCAATAATTACAAAGTTGGAGATATTACACAGTTTATGAATCTGAATGTAAATCGTTAACATATCCCTATCCAAAAAACTTTAGCAATTTCTCTCAACATTTCCCTAGTCTTCTCTAATATCACCCTCTAAACTTCTCCTAGTCTCTTCACTAATTCTAATTTTAATTGTTCTACTTTACTTTCACTGCAGAACTCAGATTCAAACACAATCCTACCAAAAATTTGCAATAACAGTAAGTAGACTATTATTGATAAAGTTGCATGGTTTTAGTATTTAGCATATTGTACTAAATCTTAATTCCATCAGACACAAGAGGCAAAACAAGGAAAAGAAAACCAGACCTCTTTTCGCAGTGTTTTCAAAGCTTCCCCAACATATGGAACCGACTCTTCTGGGACAAATTCTCTCACTTTCTCAACATCAGCTGCTGAGTTTGGCGGATCAAAAATGATTGGACCTTTTCCTTTTACAATGTCGAAAGGTATATTCATCCCGGATAGAGGAGTGAGAATGTCCGAGAATAGGATTACCTGTACATGACAAAACCACATAAACATTTTGGGATAAAGGTAATCCTGCCTGAGTATATGGCCAACATGAAAATAAAAATTTAAACAATTTTCTTGATGGACAGTTCCAATTAAAAAAGAAAAAGGGGAAATTGTTAGATTGGCCTCCACTAGAAAATTATGTTACAACAATCACTATCAAACTAAAAATGAGATCAACCAAGTCAGAATAAATAATATTTGAACAAACAATGTACAGATAACAACTAGAAAAGTATTTTACCCCATCAGGTCTAAACACCTTCCAAGGCTGTAAAGAAATTTCCACCACAAGATCCACATTCTCAGATCTATCACGGAAGGAAGGGTACTTCTCACAGATGGTTTGATAGCTCTAACATAAAAAAAAAACCGAGACAGTATATGAGTTCTAAATAAAAAAAAAACTTAATTCATAATTATTTTAATAACACTATATTGCAGACTAACTTAACAAATGCATAACTTTATGTTTAAATTTAAACACTTTCTCCTTTATAGGAGCTTAAATGTAAACGCAAGAACAACTATATACATTATAGTATCTGCAACAGAAATTGGTTAGCTATTTCAATACACTTAATAAGGTATACACTATAAAATTAAGGACCAGATATTTGTTTATGAGTACGTGTATAGAAATACACATAATATTCAACAAAAAAGAAACACCAAGAAAGGCTATTTAAAAACATAATTTAGTTGGGGGAATAAAAATTAAATTGTATAGACCTGCCTTCATATACCTCCCTGCTTGTCTCATAAGCCAAACAGGGGGTCTTTCCACATTTTGTCCTCGAACAGCACTAAGCAATAGAGGTTCACTTGAACTAACTGTTTTTGGTTCTGCAACTGTCTCTGCATATGTACAAATGTATGTGGTAAGTAAGCGTACAAGAATTGGAGAGAGAGGGAGAGAGAGAGAGAGAGGGAGGGAGAGAGAGGGAGGGAGAGGGAGGGAGAGAGGGAGAGAGAGAGAGAGAGAGAGAGAGAGAGAGAGAGAGAGAGAGAGAGAGAGAGAGAGATGTATGTGGTAAGCGTACAAGAATAGGTAAGTAAAATTGAGAGAGAGAGAGAGAATATACCTGTAATGGCACAATTGATGAATTTGGGGTTGAAGGAGTTGTATGTTGATTTGGTCTTGAAAGAGATTGAGATTGGGGAGAAAGATGAGATAGAGCTAAGGTTGTAAATTGTAGACATCCTTTATAATCTGATGATCTCTAGCTTAAATGAATCTACCACAATACAGATACATATACAGGTGGTGATGGATAGATAGGCAGATACCAGTAGACAGATAGGATAAAGGATATGAAATTTCGGTTTTTCGATCAAGAATATAATCAGGAGGAACGAGTTTTCATTCATTAATAAAATCAAGCTTTTTATCCTGACAATTTTTTAAACGTCAAGTGTTATATAAATTAAACTAATTGATATATTGTATTAAGAAATAGTGAACTCTTAATTATATTAACTAATAAATAAAGAATATTAAACATGGAACAAAAAACATAAATCGTCTATTTTAAAGAAACCTACACGAACCTATTAATGGATTAAAAATCTCAAATCAATGTGAGGATTAATCGGCATTTTAAAAAAAACTACATGAACCTATTATTTTCATTAAAACACAAAATCAATGCGAGTCTTATTTCGTTTATAAAATTTATGCCTTAAGCAAATGACGATTATAAGAACTCCAATAGTGAATAATCTCAATGTATAAATTGTACCGTGATGACAAAAACATGATATTGATGGTCAAGTTTAGGATTAATAAAGTGCTACTATAATATGAAGTGTAGTAATCAAAATATACAAAATGAAGGATTAACTATCATAAATTATTGCTTAAAGGAATGGTCGGTATCATCAAATAGAGGCCGCAAACGTTCAAGAAAGTTTAGTCAGTACCAATATCAGTCCTACACTCAGACTTCCATGATTTTGCTAGGGATATATAAGAAGGGTGCATCCAACCAAAGCATGTATGGGAATTGTATGATGAAGAAGATGGCATGCTTTTGTTGTAATGTTGATACAAAAAGTGATATCGATGCAACCATTCAAGGTCCATTTCAGCTATCTGAGCTCCAAAATGATAATAGATTTGGACTAAAGAATTGGCTGGAATCAGGGTTTACTATATCTTGTGGAAATTTCAGAGTAATGAACACATGCATTCTTGATCAAGTTAAAATATTTTCAAATCATCTGAGACTGGAGAAGGCTGGCAATGGGGGATATGTCAGGATTTATCGAAATAAGGGAGACCTATGTGTAGTATATTGGAACTTGGCAACAACATTGGACAACACAACTCCGGAGGAGGTAAGACATAAGTATGATTGTATGACATGGTGGAAGTTCTTGATGATTACTCTGAGCAGCTTGAAATAAAATTTATGTGGAACATGAGGCCTGAGATTAATAACTGTATACTTAAAGAATGGTTTCTATAAAGCCAATCATGCAAAGATATATGAGGAGAATTGAAGCAGGTTACATGATTACAATTTTACAAACTATACATTGTACTAAAATATGTAGTTAGTCTTGGATATATTCTACATTTACAGATTGAAGGAAGAGTGGGATGGTATTAAATTGTTTACCTCATAAATTCTCATCATATGGTGATACTAAGAAAGAATAAGGTGCCTTTAACATTGGTATACTTGTTTGTTAACTACTTCTCTTATTGGATATGATTAATAATAAAACTAATAGAACATGTAAATTGAAATGCAATAAGTCAGTTGTTCAGTGCTCCTACAATAGGCCTTGAAAATTCACAAAAGTGGTTCAAAATGACAAAAAAAACCATAACATGTCATTGCATTGTACTTTAAAACACATGTAATGTAGGAGAATATTTAAGAAACTTAATCACTAAAACTGCTTAGTAGAATCCTGTACAGGATGAGTTGAGTAGCACAATACTCACACTTGGTGTTCCACAGATGAGACATGTTCAAACTTTTGTTGTATAATTCACCATCAACATGAAAGTCAGGCTCAATGTGACGACTGAGAATTTTGTGATGTAATTAAGTCAATAAAGTATGCTTTATGTGATGTGATTATAATTATGTGACTAACTGCTGATTAATTGTCTTTTCTGTATATTTTTTTATAGGAGCGTAAATAAAAACGTTTCAATTTAAAGAGTCAGCTTAGGAGTTAAGTCGTGTCGTCGGGCCGTCAGGTAGAACGGAACCCGTCCTAATAAGGAGTTAAAGAATATAAAATATGAATTAGGTGTGATTGAATGAAATGAGTGTTTAAATAAAGTATTTCGTCTTAAGTGACGTGTCGATTGGTAATGATAATGAGAAGCGTAATCAAAACGCTGAGCGTCGGGCCGTCAGGCTGAACGTGACCCGGTACACGTAGAAAAGGATAAAGATTAAAGAGGGATAAAATCTATGATCAGACCTGAGTCGTTATGTGATCGTATATGTGTGATTGTTTGTCTGTGTGCATGACTATGTGCTCTGTGACATTTTTATGAATTTAAAGGAATTATCTGATTTAAATAAAGGTTTATTTAACCTTCGCGCATTTTTATAAAATTATCCGAGTAAGATAAAAACATGGGATTTGTTTCGTTATCTTCATAGTAGTCCTAAAGATTTTTTAAAAATGATGAAAGGATTTATTTGGTGGTCTTTGTATTTTAAATTGATTTTTAAGTGGAAAAGTGTTATTATAAGCTCGAACTTGCGAAAATCATTTAAAATTAACCGTTCGCTCAAAAATCTATTATGAGTAATGGTTGGAAAGCTAATTTCTAGATCTACGTTTCAAAATTGTCAATCGCTATAATTTCCAACTTTTTGAGAGAGATATATTTATTTTTCCACCAATAATCTATGGGAGTAAAAAGAGAAAGGAAAATCACTTTATAAAAGGGAATTAGAAATGTACCAAATTGCCCTTGATTTTGATTGAGTATAAAACTCATGCTTTTCCCCCCTTTTTCTTTCTTTTTTCCCGAGCACATCAATCTTTCTTTTCTCTTTCTTTCCCACACTCTCTCTCGGCTACTCTCTCTCTCTCTCTCTCTCTCTCTCTCTCTCGGTTCTTCTTCTTTTCTCTTGGTAAACTCCTTGTTTCTTTGATAACTCTCACCAATACTTCTCAAAATCTCTTGATTAACACATATAAGTGATTATTGGAGTGTGCATGTGTGTGTTTATGCTTGCATGCGAAGTATGTGTGTGTGTGTGTTCGGGTTCGGTTTTGAACCGAGACCCGAGGTTTGCTTGATCAATTCTTGTTTCTGTGATTATTGAGATGAAATCATATTGCATGTAGTATTGCTACATTTTTTTAGAGAATCGGAGGTTTTATGGTTGGATACCCTCGAATGAGGGAACCACCGTGAAGCCACCGCCACCGGTGATGAACTCCGGTGAACCGGTGGTGAGTTGTGATGTTAAAAACTGAACTCTAATACCATAAAATTTGATTTTGGTGTTTGCATGCTTGGATCGTTTAAATTTCAAAAAGGGTTTTGATTTCCAAAAGTTAAATTGATAAGTGTTTATTAGAAATGAGTTGTCGATTTGATTATGGGTTGATTTGTGATTTAAGGATTAAGAGAAATCATTTGCATGTGTTGTTTTCTTGAAAAACCCGAATGGTTTTGATCCTTGGAGTGATTGATTTGATTTTTCTTGTTGAATAAAGTAATTATGGATTATTATTATAATGGTTAATGGATTAAAATGAGTGAAATTGTTATTGCATGCTAAGTTTTGGTCCGGGTTTGGTACTAATAAAAAGGGAATTAAAATTTTGTAACTTGATTATTGGTTAATTAGCTAGTCTTGAGATTTGCATGTTGATTTACAAGAGGAATTAGTGATGCATGTTAAAGTATAGCCTTGCATGTAAATGTCGAGTTAAAAATAAGCTAAAAAGGATGAGTGTTGGAATAATCTCAAGTTTTTAAGCAAATCTAATGCTTGCATGTTAATGTTCGACCTTTGAATCGTGTTTTGTGAATATAGCCGAATGGAATGTAGGAATAAAAGGAATTGATTTGATGCTAAGTCAATGCATGAGTAATTTTAGAGATTATGTGATTTATATGTTTATTTGGGTTCGAATTTTGATGTTAAAAGAGAAGAGAATGATTCTTTTTAAAGATTTTTGATTATGTTATATGTTTATGTGAGCTAAGGTGGAGATTGATTGATTTTAATAACCATAAGTGATAGTTATGGTCGTAAAGGTTTAGTTGTGAATAAATTGTGTACTCGTAAGAATTATATTAGTGTGATTTGAGAAATAGCTAAGGTTAAGCAAGTACTTTCGATTGTTAAGTATATAAATATATAAAGGTTACGAGAAAGGAATGTGTTATGTGTTATGTGCTTATGTGTATAAGCTATATTCGTATACTCGAGTCAAGGATATAATCGAGTTATCGTAATTGAGTGATCGTTCCGGGAACGAGAGTTGAGAAACTGATTAAGGTTTTGGTTTTGATTGTAGATTCGGAGCGTGAGGGCATTCAGGCTAGGAAAGGAAATAATATACTAGGTGGCAGTAGTTCAACCTTCAGAAAAGTAAATTCAGGCAAGTAACTCTGATTACTTGTGTAAATGGTTCTAAAGAGAATGTTGTTCATACCATGTAGAGTATTGAACTATTTAATTGTGAAACCCTGATATTGATTTGAGATACCCTGCCTTTGATCTTGATAAACTGTTATTGATAAGCTTATTGATTCAACCCTTTGGTAATCTGTCCTTTCTGTTCAAGTTATTTATTAAGCCATGAATTGTATTGAACCCTATATTTATCCTTGTGAACCCTGTTTAATGATACCTTATTTCCTGATCACCCTATTGATCCCTAAACAGATGTTGATCCTTCTAACTTAAGTGCCTTGTTATCCTTGATACAGAATCCTTAAGAATTATTCCTTGCTTATCTTTGAATCACTCCCTGAACTTTGTTTATCTTAAAATCTGACTTAAGAATGAGTTTCGACTCGAAAGAGTCCGAATGATTTCATATTCTTGGTAATGATAAAATGGATTTTAGAAAACCTATTTGTTTTTCCAACTCAAGGTTTTCCAAATGAATTCCTGATGGATTGGATTGGGACGTAAGAGGCTAGTGGGACTAGTCCAGTCATGGTAAGAGGCTAGCGGGGCTAGTCCAACTTAAGGCTGAAATTATGCCGATTGGTACCTTAAAGACCGGATGGAGGTCGGTACGGGCTGATCACCCGTATTATAATGAAATGGAAAGATAAAGTGATCCAGTCAAGGGTTCTAAATGATTATTTAAAAGGGAACTGAAAATTTCTGTTCAGTAAATTGATTCTTGAAAAATGAAAATGGTTTATATTGTTTTGAAAAGAGTTGATTATGTCAATGTGAAGCTTAAAGCTCGAGAACCCTGATTCTTAAATATGTTGATCATATGATTGATTCCATATATTGAAATACTGTTGCTTTCCTCTTTTTGAAAGATCTATTCTGATCCTTTAATGATTTGTGATGAATGTCGGCTTTCGACCTACGTTGAGCCTTGTTCCTTAAAAGCTCCATATTGTTCCTTCAAAACCTTTCCTTAACCCAAAAGCTGGAAATCTGCCACCTAGAACTAATAAAGTAGAATGCCCTGAGTTTGGTAAAGTATATTATGATTTGATATTGTAGAACGGCTTTATAGTTACTTGCTGAGTTTTATACTCATATGTTTTATTTTAATCTAACCATGGCAGTTAAGCAAGAAGATGGCCAGGCTTAGGCGCACTGCTCGTAAGAGCGTACCTGGTGGTCCCTACTGTGTTGAGGGCTTCCGGTTGCCAGAGCAGGTAGTGGTATTTTTGAGTGAGCACGCGCCTAGAAGGAAATCTGTAAAGATACAATGGGTTATCTGTCGGTTCCCAGCCGGAATCGATATTGTTTATTTAATAATATTTTGGGGTTGTAAGTTATATCTTATGATTGGTAGTTGTAATCTTGTCTCATACTTTATCCTGTTGATCCTGTTAGTAGTTAATCGGGGTTTATGCTTATTTAATTATTAGAGTAAGGGTGTGTGAGTCCTCATTTCCTAACCCCGAGATTGAGGGCGTCACACTCAACAATCCTATCGCAAAGGGATAACCATAA
The DNA here is from genome assembly GCF_009905375.1 of Apium graveolens. Taxonomy (NCBI): domain Eukaryota; kingdom Viridiplantae; phylum Streptophyta; class Magnoliopsida; order Apiales; family Apiaceae; genus Apium; species Apium graveolens. The sequence continues at coordinate 247,055,282 of NC_133652.1, forward strand.
TTCTTCTCCATGAGGATGACCATCTAGCTGGTACATTGGGTCTAAATTTCGTGCATTTGGGCAAAACTTATATACAGGCAAATGATAGTCTCTGTATGTAATGTACGCATACATCTCTTCAAACAACCTAAAAATTTCTATCAACTTCGACCTCATGTCAGTTCTATTGAGCAATTCAAACATCTCCTGGCATGTCTGACTTCTTTCAAGGCCTCTAAATATAGCTTCAAAGAAAACGTAGCCAAACAAAGATGGGAAATGATTACCTGTTATATGAGCCAAGACTGCGAGATGGTGATCAACATTTTGCCTCATAAATAGATTCTGAACTGAGTTATAGATAATCGTTTGATCAACATTGTTACGAACTGCAAAAGCTATGAAACCATGAAAACGATCACGTGTGACCTCGAATGGATTCTGATGAAACTGATAAAGTGCCTCCCAATCCATCTTGTCCAACACTTCTTTGATTCTCAAAGAGGTTTGCCTATTTAGCCAAGCCATTAACAGTCTTGCAAAACTGCTGAAATCATCTGCCTGGATGATAATGTAAAAAAATATCAAACTGCCATTGTTCTGTTTACTACTCTTCTCAGAAATGAGAGTTGTATGAAATTGATAATATGATAGAGAAAGAACAGTGTGAAGAGGTATGTAGATGAGATAATTAAAGGTTGTGTTATTAGTTATAATTATAGTTAATGCAATTATCATCAAATTGAATCCATGCATGTGTAACAGTGAGGCCAAATAGACTCTTCATCTTCTATATTTATGTTTTTAAGTAAAAGATCCCACATTTAGATTTTATAGTTGATGATGTAAGAATGCTCATCATACCTTAGTGTGTAATACGTGCCATAATATAATTACCCTTTAATACATTAGTCTTTTGCAAGATACTATTTTTCTTGGGAGATGCAATATATAAAATGTTTTAGTTCTAATGTACCCACATGTTATGATGTTTTTAACAATACATGTTTGTTTAATTGTACGAAAAGTTAAATCTCTATAACTTTAACAAAATGGGTTTATTATATCTAACTTTGGTCAATATAAAATTAGGTAATATTGGTTTAATATAATATATGTCAGCAAAAAATACGTTATGAACAAATATAAATCTGTCAAACAACGAAAACATTTTATTTTAATTAATAATAGTAACAAATTATTCCTTTAATTTCTAAGCAATATTATAAACAAACTTTAATAATGCTAATTGATCTTCTATATTTAAAAATTTTATCAATTTTTTATATTACATTTAAAATACATTTTGTCGAAAATGGTAATAGTTTATTCATGGTGATAGTTAAGGCCAAACAATATTTAAAGGAAATTAATGCATTAAAAACTTAAATTTTGTACCATCCTTACTTATAAATATTAGAAATTTATTTATTCTTCCAAAATTATAACTTTAAATCTAAAAATAAATTCATATATGTAATTTATAAGTATTCCGGGTGGAATTCCATATAGAACAATATCATACATTTAAAACTAAACATTATATTTTTAAGTAAAAATTATAAATATATTTTACTTTTAAAAAATTATAAATATAATTCTTTAATATTGAATTTATATCAAAGCTGAAAAATGTATAACTCTTGTTATTTAGGTGGTTTACAGTTGGGATACATCTGATATATCTTAAAACATAAAAGTAACTTTAAAATATAATGCAATTTCTTTACAATTAGACGATACATAATATCTTGTTAAAATAAAGAAGAAACCATCAAGAAACCGTCAAACATCCCATACGCTTACAAAATTGATTGATTATGCAAACTACACAATACCAACAAAGTTCATCGATGGAGGTATGCCTCTTTTTTACCGAGAATGAAGTTATTCGATTCCGTTCTTATTTAGATTGAACCTCTAAGAGTTTCTTGCTGTTGAAACATAATTATGTTAAGTTTAGTTTACTTTGTAACTACTCATTCTTACATGTTCATATTTAATTTGTACTCATATTAAACATGAACGTTTGTCATATAATCTTCCGTGTATTCAATGCCAAACAATGTTTATGAAATCATTGCTATGAATTACTTATATTAATATAATTAGCCGTCCAATTTAGGTTATGAGTTTTTATTTTGGAATTAGTATTTGCAAATTAGGGATATGGGTTTAGTACTTAAACTTAGTCACCGTAACACAAATCTAAGCAAGTTATATTCTCTACATTAAGACTTTGTTAATATTAAGGAATTAAAACTTTAAAATAAATTGGAAAAGAGATTTCATTGACACTAATGGGTCATCTGTATTTCCGCAAAGGAGCAGGACATTATGTGATGGTTTTGAAATAATACAACAGTCTTGCTTCAGGTAAGAACAAAAATACAAATATATTATCGAGTATAATGCAATATGCTTTTGCCTGATCGCAATGCATTGTTATACAATAACTTGCTTGGAGGCCATTTTGTTTTTGGTTCAGAAAGGACAATTGAAGAAACTGATATGGAGTTTATTCAAGAGTTAAATAAAATTAATAACTCATAACACAATTATTGTACCTAATTTTAATTCTTAATAGATGTATGCCTTACTGTTAAATTATGTGCTAATTATATGTTTAACATATATTTGTCAATAGATGGAAGTAGAGATGCCAAATACGACACAGTTTATTCTTTTCATTGATCCACACATGCGAGACAAAAATAAATTGGTAAACCAATGTATTATTTCATTGATTAGTTATAGTAAATAATCCCATTTTATCAAATACATTTATATTAATTCTTTCTTACAGATTGTACTAGAATCAATCGGTTCAGATATAGCAGGAGACTTTCCGTGTAATGCACAAATAAGGCTACCCAGCGGTCGCAAAATAAAGGGCAAGTTTGATAATAAGACAAACAGTATTACTGATCTTTCACCTCTATTTCAAGAACTTGTGAGAACTGGAGGGAGCATTATTGTTGTTTTATATCAAGGTTCTGGAAATTTTTGGGTTAATAAATTATGTGACGAAGGTTCAGAAGTTGATCATGTTGTCCCAAAAAAATAGTTGGTGGGCAATTTTTGCAATAAAGGTATATCTGATAATTAGATCATAGTTATAAAAGGAATTTTGATATTTTTTATGCACTCGCATATCTATCATAATATGTACTCGTGCTATAAATGTTTTTTGTAGAAAAAAAAGATGCAAGCGGCCGGAAGTTTCTTTCATTTTTTACACCTTACGCAATTTCTGATGGAGAATTTGTAAGTTTCTTCACATGATGCACTAAGGTTCTAAATATATGCATTTATTCATTCATAATTTATGTATATATTCAATAATTTTATATATGATTCAAATTATTTGCGATATCAATAATTTATCCAGGAAATTCCTTTCAATTTCCATCTGCTTTTTGAATTTAGCATACTGCCAGTAGTTTCGTTTTCATTTAAGAATGGAAAGCGTTTTAGAGGATACTACTCAAGTGTGAAGGGAATGTTGTTTGGTTTGCGAGAGCTTGCGCATTATGTAAAACTTAACGAAGAAGACATTCTACTTTTTACATATTTGGGAAGTGGTGAATTTACGATCAATATTTTTGACAGTGCAAGGATTGAGAAGGAAGTTGAGGAAGTTGCAATTATTAGAGGTCAGATGCTAATTTTATATCATAAATTGAATTTAGATGATGGAATGCATTATATATACAATAGGGATTTCCTATATAAAAACTGAAATGTATACTCTGTTTTATATGCAGAGATTACCGACGAAGATAACATCCACAATGTTGCAAGTGCGACAAATGTGAATGTTGCAGAACAACAGATTATTGTTCAAATAAACGAACCAATGCCTCGCGTTGTTCAATTCAGTAGAGTTTTGAGAAAATCCCATGTCAACAACTCAGGTCATGGAGTGGTACGACTCTCTTGAATCAATCACTATTATTCTACTAAGTTTGCAATATTAATTATCTAACATTACTTCGAAATCCAGTATTTTCCTAAACATATTCATCCTGAAGTACGTGAATGGGGTGCTGGAGAAGAGATAGTTTTAAGGACGCAAAATAGAGATTCTCTTGTTGGACTCTCAATTGAAAAAGGAAAAGCAAGTTGCTCTGCAGGCGGGAATAGGTTTACAGATGACAATCATTTGATGGAGGATCAGACCATAGTCTTTACAATGCTGCCTAACGAAGAGAATAGGGTTGTTTTCCAGGTTGAATGACATTAGCAATCTAGAACTTCTGTTTTAACAATCACATCAATTTAAAATTATGAAATGTATGTTTATTTCTTTTCACTGCCTAAATTATGATATGTAACTTATTAAATCCTAATAGTTTATGGTATGGATGATAATGGGGGAAATGGTTATGGTCTAACGTTATATCAAATAGTGCTTTTTATGTCATAGTCTTGTAATTAATATTTCCTTACACAATCTCTTATTCCACATGGCTTGTTACATGTATATGTATAAAACTTTAAATTGAAAACTGTTTAAATTTTTTACACTTGAAATAACCAATTCTTCTTATGACAAACAATGATTATCGACCTAAACATATAGAAAGTAACTTACAAACAAAATTTAATATGATATTGAATAGCGTATGACATGTAATATGAAAACATGCATTTGATATTGTATAAAAATATCATATGTTCTTTCCAATGATAGGACTGTTTTCATCAATCTCCTAACAAATAAGACATGGTATTAGGCGATTCTTGACATGTAATAGGACAACATGAATTGAAACTAATTAAGGAACTGTAGGCAAAATAAACTAAATTTACTTTAATAAAAAAATACATTGTTTCCAATAAAAAACATTTTACATAATTTATTAGGTCTTCAAGCCTCAACTATTTCTTCAATATCGTAGTGGCGATAAGTGTCATGAGTAGAATTTGGTTGTTGAAATTTAGCTCCAAAAAACACCATCCTCAATCCTATAGCAATAAAAAGTTGGATGAAATTAGTCATTTTAAGAGTTTATGAAGTTATACATCTTGTAGCTCTTTTTAGAGCAATTGTGTACCTCTTTCTCATATTGAGTACATCAGCGTTCTGAAGTTTAATGTAAATCCTTGAAAATTCAACAGTACCAATAACTGTTTCGCCTACAAAACAATATAAATGGATGATTTTCATGCGAATCAAACATGTTTAACATATAACATTAATATTATTGTGAAGAAAGTAACTTACTCACCGTGCAACCAAAGGGGTCTCATACTTGCCAAAATGACTATAATCGAACTTTCCAAAACATCATTAAACAACGGATCAAGGGATTTAACATGCTTACCCCATACGGTAACTCTAACAACATTCCTGTTTATCAAAAGTAAAGGAATAGCGTATGAATATTCGAATTTTGATATGTAATTTTAATATTCTAATATCTAAAGATGTAAGAAATAGATTCTCAAGGCAGAACCTTCCATCAGTTATTCTAAAGTGAATAATTGTTTGGTCACCAATCATAGAAGGAATAACCTTAGCAGGTTCAAGATCTTCAACAACTCCAATAACATCTGAATAATTATAATAAACATATGTAAAATTAATAATAGACATAGGTGAAGGGTAAAAATACATGATAAAATTTGAGAATCGTTTAAAACCTGTAAGAATATCAGCAATATCCCCAATTCGGTATCCTTTTACATTTACTATCATGTCATTGATATCAATAAAGTCAAATTTATGAAGAGCTATTATAGTGTCATCTCCCAATAAAGGTTTAAAAACTGTTTCATTATTAAACGTGATGTATATTCTGGAAGAAACAAACCTATGCTTCCTTGTATCCTTTTTAGTTAAGAAATCAGAAATCTCATACACTTTTCCTTCGTTTATAACTTCTTGATATATATCCCAAACATTAGAATCAATGGTGGCTTGAACATGAAAATTCTGAAAATAATTATATTCGTCAAATTAATAGTTTCATGTCACAACATATTGCATATAAAACATTGCAATTATTGATAGATGTGTTATACAGGAAAATTACCTCAGCATCCAGAAGAATTAAATTATATCGATACAATAAGTCATCGTCAGAAGTATTTGATGGCCACATTCTAGTCACCCGAACCTTAATCTTCCAGTCGGTGTGAAATTCATTGAGTGTTTTGAGCTTATCAAACATAACTAAATTTGTAATACTCTCACGATTACTGATTAAGTGTAATAATGATATAACATTGGTGTTACACATAATTAGGTTATAAATCTAACTTTGTTATTATTATATAAATTCACTACTTCTCCCATGAATAATAAATTACAATCGTTCAAAATCCCGCAATAGAAGGCATAAATAACTGATATTAATGCTTATGATAATCTTTCTTCATTTAAAAAATGTAAGATAATATGGTAGTTATTTACAATTATTGGTGGTAATGGAAATACCTTGATTCAAGTACATCTTAATCATAATCTTAATGATAATCATAATCTTTACAGGTGTAATGATTGATTGAATCCTTGAATTATGATTAATCAAAATCAATATCAAATTAATTATTTGTCTTTCTATATATAGAAAGTAAATGTAAAATATATGTGTTGTTTAATTAAAGTAAATTTATTGAAGAGACTTAATATTGATCTGAATCAAACTGTATTCAAATACTTCGGAATTCTGTTATTATATGTCCAGCGGATCATAATGATTTCCTACCAAAATTAATAAAAATATTTAAGTTTGTTTTTCATGTCAAATACATGTTGATGATATCTATGGTTCAATTATAAATTTCAATGTGAATGCTGTAAATAAATTATGTAAGAAAAATGTTCAACATTCAACATAACATCGATAATCAAATTCACCAGTATGACATAACAACTGGTATAATTTATGAAGGGAGAAACATTGAGACATAAATAACAATCTGTATCAAATGATAGTGAAATAATCTTGAAAAATTTAAATTAGTCTTGAACATAACACGGAAAAGACTTGAAGAAAATGAAAGCAAAAAGTTTTATTCTTGAGCAAACTCGTCAACTTTGTAGCAGTTTGGGTTCACTGGAATGTCTAAACATTAGGCATGCTGCAGCACAAAGTGTAATGATAGTTAGAGACGATTAATGAAAATAGAAATTGAAGTTCATAATCTTCTTCAAAGGATAACAATAACTTTTGTAAATAATAAGGACTTACGGTCTTTGGTTTATTGGTTACAGACTTTGCAGAATCTGGGCTATCAAATAAATGACATGATTCGCTGGCCTAAAATATAATTGCGATTGAAAAACAACTTAGTATGTAAAAATTTTAGTTGTTACCTATACCATGTTTACAGGGAAATACTCATAACTATGTCAAATGATGGACATTTTGGAACAGGAGAATAATCTGCAATGGATGAGCTTGCGGCAGAGGAATCTAACAAATCCACAGCCTCGTATAAATTGTTGTCCTCAGTGACATTGGCCTCGTTAATCTCAATACTAACAGTTAGTTCCTTATGAATAATTTAATTCAGAATATCAGGGATAGGAATATCCTCCGCTCGCTGCATAGGAGGTAAATTGGACATTCATAAAATTACAACAAATGAAAATAAAATTTACACATATGTGATCAAACTATAAATACAATACAACATCTTTCTTATTCAAGTAATGTGTTGTGGTGTTGCCAGCTAGCCTCTTCACGACACGATCCATGAGGATAACATTAGTAGTCAATGTTGAATCCTCAGCTAAGACTATTAAGCGAAACCTATATATTTGGATAAACAAACCTCTTCTCAGCAAATAAAAAATGTCACATATGTACAGTGTATAAGTGTTGCAATGCATTACAATCCAAACAAACCTCTTCTCAGCAAATGTCCAGTTTTTCTTACAATTTTCATATCTGAACCTCTTCCCTTCTTTTTGAACATCTACTTTACATTTCTGACAACTATAGTACCATCAATTATCTACATCCTCAATCTTAAGAATTTTGAACGTGCAACAAACCTTCTTCTGAAATATTAGTAAAAGAATGGAGTTAGTGAAAAGATGTTATCATTTCAAATGTATGAAAATTGGAAAACGCTAGTACATTGATGATAAATTTGAATAACAAACCTTAACACTTAAAGTGGAACAACTGTCGTTCAAATCTTTCAGATTTAACCTTTCAATGGAAGGTATAATTGCGTTTTCGGTTGACATCTTTTCAGGATTTCTAGGACTTTTGAACCCTTCCTCCAACAATCTTATTATTAGTGACAAAATGATGTTAACATAAAAAGTGTATAATTAATTTCCTAAACTTCTAATTTTGATATAAACAGAAAATACATTTCTCGCATTTCTACAACCGGCTCAATGTTCATGTTTATGTAGACCTTTGAAGATGGCAATGAGCTAATTTGTACGGTTTCTAACAAAATAATTTATTCAACAAAATTGAAATCTATTAGGAATATATGCATTGCTTTATATTTGGATGATTAAAAGTAGATTAATTAAACAACAAAAACATTTAATATATTATAAAATATGATCAAAATGATTTTTAAAAATACCCCTGAATGTAGATAGTTTGGTATTGGTTACAATTGCTATGATTGGTTTCTCCTCGGCCTTTATAAAAGCCTCATTCACGACTATAGCCAATTTGCCCCAAATGCTCACTTTGTGAGAAACTCTGCAATTATAAAATATCAGATAATATAGTTATATTTGTGTATTAGTCTTTATATAAAAAGAATTCATTCTTATCAGACAATTATAATTTACCTGCCATTCGTAAGCATAAATCTAACATCTCATGGTTCATATTTGGTAGATATTCGATTAACTTTCTCATATTCATCAATTACTCCAATTAGATCTACAATTTCATGATTCAGACTGTTATTGCAAATGTTTCTCTATAAGTATTGTTAAAATAGCATATATAAAATTCGCACAATGCTTGAAATTACAAAAATTCTTGTAACACTAAACAGTAGATAAAAATGTAATCATACCAGCGGAAAACTCAGGATTCTCGTTCTCTCCAAAATGCTTCGTTTCTTCCTCCAGGTCACCCAAATTCATGAATTCAAACTTATAACGCAGAATCATACCATCATCCTCAACACGTTGAATAATAATGGAGCCCAATAGCCTTATACATAAATTAGTTGACACAGGCTTGAGCTTGCCAACACTATCCCTTATAGTAAAGTTTTCAAATTTGTAAACATTACCCTCAACCACATCTTTCCAATCGCCTTCCAATTGTCAGGAAACACGTAGGCGTGTACATGAGAATTCTGTTTTTTACAATGAGAAATAAGGTTAATACGTATAATATAAAATATACTGTATATATAGTTTATGTGCGATAAGTACATGGAAATTTAGTTTCAAAGAAAGATTAATAAGAATTATATACATCATCATCCAGAAGAATGAGATTATAGCCTCTAATGGAACCGTTTTCAGGTGATATAGTCTCCCAAATTCGTGTCACTCTAACTTTCAGTCGCCATGTACTTATGTTCTTTTGGAGATTTTCGATGTGATCAAACAAAAGACTCTCCATGACTCGTGGTGAGTAAGAAAATGACTTGTGAGGATGAGTGTTATTTTGACAGATTGATTATAGTATATATTTAAGGTAAAAGAATTCTGTTATGTGATTGAAATTAGTTTTACATAGCTGACTTCGATTATGGAGAGTGATTGAAGCAGTCTAAAAAACAGTACATTAAAATCTCAGTGAAAGACTTATCTAGTAAGAAATATTTATCCTGATTGATATGATGTTTAAAATAAAAAATACATTAACTAATAGCTAAATGAAACCAAGGCTAATAAATTTAGGCATTTCAATATAATATCATAATAATGTGAAAAAATATCCTCTTCAGATCTTTTGTCATAAGTAATAAGTAATATATCATGGCCGTTCTATTCTTCAAAAATGATTCGATTTTTTCCTTGATATGAAATTTAATAATTGTTACTAATAAAGATAAAAATTGTTTAAAATCGTAACAAATAAATCACGTTGCCTTAATTTTAGGTAATATAGTTGAAGACTCAAAGTTGTTTTGATGAGTAAATATTATACATTCGATTAACTTATAGTTATCACAAAGCAACATGGATTCTGCTATAGTGTTTACAAATAAGTCTTGGTATGTCCGACGAAGGAAAACTACGAATCAAACGAACTGGTAATGTTTTCTGCATTTGTAGCTATGTAGTTTCTAGAGCTTGACATCTTTGAATCTATTTGGTAGGTTGTTTCATACGTGCTGCTGAACGAAAATGGAGAAGGAGTATATTCAAGTGTAAAAATATACTTAACAAATGGATCTACTTTTGTGTTGGGATTTGACAAAGAAAGAAACATGTTATGTGGATTTAAAAGCTTGTTAATAGCTGAGGAATTACAAATTGGAAATTGGATGTTATTTGAACGTTTTTCAGAAGATTGTTTTTATCTCTACGTAGTAAACCTTGGAAAATGTTTAGTTTTCAATTCGACGGCTAATGAACTTGTTGATTCAATGTTGAAATATCAAGGTACGTTCCACTGCATTTTAATAGTTTATTTTGGGTACCATTTTACTACGTAAATTCCACTGGATTCCAAAAGGTTGGGCATTTCTAATGTAGGATGGTTTTCAATCAAGGGTGTGGCAAAATTTGTGTGTGATGTTGATTGTTCAAGAAAGTTGATAGATATCGTAAGTTTCTTTATATATTTTATTAATGCACGACTTCGATGAAAATATCATGACAATATTGTTTGTAATTTGTAGCATCTTCCGTATTACTTCATGGAGAAATATGCTCATAGGATTCCTTATAAGATATTTATAAACTGAACAATGGTCAGGCCTTTGAGGGACGTTTTTGTGAGAAGAATGGCGAATTGCATGTACTTTGTGGTGTTATACACTTTATAAGCCTTGGCAAAGAAACTCGATTGGTTTTCACATATGATGGTGATTTTATGTTCTATGTATCGGCATTTGGTATAAACAGAACCGAAAAGTCACTGCTTAATACCTAAATTGAATATCCGGGTAGAGGCTACTTAAATTATATAAATTATGTGATATACATAGCCTCCTATGATACTTAATCTGACTAATGGTAATTATTTTTATTTTCACATTCAGGATACAAAACATCCATTGAATTGGATTTTGAGATTGATATCAAATGGTGTCACACAATCAAAAAGTTCTATGGAGTTGTATATATATCTTACTCTAATAACTCTCCAACTATGACATGTATTATTTGTTGTGCCGTTTGCGATTTAAAAATAAGTATATCATATACAGTATGTTAAATCAAATCATCGCCACCTGACTGATCACTGGAGAAATGCATCACAAATAGTTGTTTATCACAAAGAATCAACGTGGCATATGAGATTGAAGAAAGTGAGAAAAAGAATCACGCTTATGGATGGGTGGCCAGAATTCTACAGGGAAATGAAACTTGTGACCGGTGATTCTTGTTTTTTCTAAATGCGAGAATGTTACTTGGAATCTGATGTTGAAATCCTCAGAAAAGCTGAGGTCAATGCATTTTATGGATACCAAAGTTTAACATTGCAGAGTTGAAAATAAAATAGAAATATCTCTAAATCCAATCTAATTCAAAAATACTTGAATTGTAAAGCAGCATTATGTTGGGAAATAAAAATATATTTTTAACAACTCTAAAGACTGTGGCAAGATGTTGATATGAAAAGGATGCAGCTTTCTGATAAAATAACATAAAGCAGAAACATAACAGACTGTCATGTACAACTAATTCAACATTTTTAGAACCAACAATAATCTTTGATGACAATTAAAACATAATAATAGTAAGAGAAGCAGTAAGGCTATTGCTTTAATTCAGATCTATTTGTAGTTAAGATACATTAATTGGAGAGTTGTTAGAGTACATTGTTTACGTTTAATGAAGAATGCAGTATTTGAAACCTTGGGTAAACAATAAGCATTGTTTATTCTTCCTTCAATCTGTCAATTTATCCTCTTACAAAAACAATCCTTTTTATTATTTATATTGTTTTATGTTGCATACTTAATGGAATGTAAACCAGATCAGAACTTCTGGAAAATAAATGACTTATTGAAGTATTAATATAAACGCAGAATCAGAAATCCAATTCCAAAATATAGAATAAAGCAGAAAGAGAGATAGATAATCCAAGATTGACAGAAACTCGGATATTTTAAATTTAATTGAGAAAAGCCAAATATGGAACAATTTGTTTAAAAAAGGAAATGCAGATGCAATCTTCAGGAATCGGCCATAGCTTTCACTTGAGCTGTTTTACATTTACTCGATCGGTGGTACTTCATCTTCATTGACAATTCTGCAATACAGTGACATGTAAAAATAGGTCAGGTGGTCTCGTTTAAATATCAATGTATTATGCTTCATGCATATGAAATGAATTATACCTCTCTCTCTCTCATATCGTTAACAACGTCATGTGCAAGATTAATATAAATCTTGGTGGAAGGAATAGATGACAACACGATGGTACCTGAAATATAACTTGAAATTAAAATTGCACGTTGTAGTTAAAGTGTACATGATTAAACAAATTACATGTCAGTGTTACAATTTAGTAGTAAGATACTAACCGCGAGATAACACAGATTTGTTACTTGCAATAATGATGATAGCAGGCTCATTTACAATACTTTGTAATTTCTGTGGAACATCGCCAGTTTTTGAATCCCACAAATTCACTTTGACAGAATGCCTATAAATACATATAAATTATTAATCTTGTTGAACGTCACTTACAATTCCATGAGACAAACTGGCATGTAATAGTATTACTTATTAAGGTACAAATTAGAGATTTACCAGTGGTCTTCAAGGTCAAAACGAAATAATATTTTCTCGTCATACTTCGTGGCAATATTCCTTACTGGCTGAATATTAGACACAACACCAACAACATCTAGCAAAACATTTAACTATGTCATAACACAAAGTTTCTTTAAAACATAGAGCCTACTGTTGAAAAAATACATTTAACTGACCGCTTGAAAATGTAGGTACTTCATCCTGTACGCCAAAAAAGGAAGAAATATACAGACTCTCAATTGTTTTGAGTTCAAACTTATGCATAGGTATGTTCACAGGAGGATTGACGATTTGCTAACATGTTGTTACATTTGTGAAGAAAATTCTGATAGGAGAGGAAACAAGCCTCAACTTTCTAGCAGCGTCTATGGTCATGATGCGGGTAAACTCATAAACACTTCCCTCATGAATGACATCATTCCACAAATGCCAAACAGAACTGTTAACAAAGGCATGAACATGATAATCCTGTATAGAAAAAATAAAAGCGTGAATTAGTTTGAAAAAGGTCTCTAATAAAACTCAACTATAGCATAATATAAAGGTTGTATATTGTAACTTACATCATCATCTAGTAAAATCAGATTCATTCCCATAAAATTAGTTCCTGCATCTCTGATTGACGGCCACATCCGAGTGACACGGACTCTAATTCTCCAAGCAGTCGGTAAAGTATCGACTGTACGCAGGGAATTAAAGACATCTGTTTATAAAGATGAAGAATTTTAAGTGAACAAAATATGCTTATATTAAACAAATGGATTCCTTAAGAAAATGAGAAAATATGGTGCTTTAACAGAATTACTGACCCATTAGCAGTAGTGTTGTGTATTGACATAATGAAAAATTATACAACACGGAGCCGATATATATTAAGTCTAATGAAGAATTCGAACAGGTTCAATCACACTCCTAAATATGCTCTGTTTGTTGAGATATGCACAATTACAACTAACAGATATATGGATTGACATTGTGCAACAATCATTGATTTAGTTATTTCTAATTTATACCTATATTAATGCTTTACAATTCTATAATTTGTGCGGTATGATCATGCATTTCTGCGGATAACTGTTAATGCATCAATTCTTAATAAATTCGAAAAAATGGAAACTTAAATAATTGTACAAATATTAATGATAGATAGTTAGACAAATATGCATGATATTGGTAACTTATGGTAACGCCGCTAATTATGTGCTCAAGATTATATCATTTCTTATTTTTTTTTATAAATTATTGATCTTGGGATCCACAAAATTAATTTGCATTATCTTACAAATATATCAGTCATATGTGTGAGTGATATCGTTTTAATGATTCTTACCATGTTATGTCTATTGAGATTTTTATGTATAAATCATGGATTTTATAAAAAAAAGCTTCAGTTAGATGAATACTGAATTATTAGTTATTTAGACGTACTTACATAGATATAATAAGTTTTAAGTATAAGGGTTTAAGTATATTCAAATTAGAATATATATTAAATTACACTTTATAATTACACCATGATGTAGATAATATTTCTAAATTAAAAATAAAATTTATATTTATATGTATTTTTTAAATAGAAATAATTAATATAACAATCCTACGCTAAACACGGTAATATCTTTTTCCAGTTTGATCACAAAATCGAGGAATTAACGTTCATCAGAAATAACGAAATATGTTGTTGCCAGAGTTTGAAATATATAATATTAATAACTAAAAACTTTGTACGCAATTGTGTGCTCATACTATTCAAGATGTACTATATAAAACTCATTCTAAAAGTATGCATTTCAGTATAGTTGGTTAACATTAAGGGAGAGCACGGGTCGGATCGGTGCAGTTTTAGGATAAAATCGAAACCGAAACCGCATCTACTCGGTTTTTAAAATTGAAAACCGAAACCGCAACCACAATCAACAGTTCAGTTTCGGTTTTAAAATTGTCGGGTCGGTTATAATCGGTTCGGTTTCGGTTAAAAAACCGCCTCAAATAAAAGTTACAAAATAATTATGATTACTAAAATCTGAAGTATAAAAAATATACTTGATTTAAAAAAGAATTAAGTTTTTTATAATACTTTACCGAAGTCTAAAAATAATCCGTGAGTAATATGCTCGGGAGGATTCTAAATCCTTGTTTTAACTTAAAATAATATAATTTAAAATTATTTAGCTAATAAAATTATATAAAGAAATTCAAAAAATATTGCAAATTAGAAGATAATAGAAGTTAGTAGATGACTAGATAGTAACCTGCTTGATCAGAGGTGTTGCATAAAGCAGAAGCAAGGGAAACACTGTGATCACATAAACCCAACTGTTGTAATAAACCTGCAGGTTCTTAACCAAAACTTATATGTATTTTTCTATATTAAAATTCATAAAAATTATAAATATATATTTGTTTATTTATTTATTTTAATAATCGGATCGGTTTTGGGTTTTGTCGGTTCGGTTTTAACTTATAACCGAAACCGGACAATCGGTTTCGGTTTCTAACTTTCCGGTTTCGGTTCGGATTTAAACGGTTCGGTTTTTATCGGTTTTTAACGGTTTCGGTTTCGGATTTATTTGGTTTTTTGCTCGGCCCTAGTTAACATGTTCAATGGCGTCAAGATGAGAATATACTAAAAAAATCCGGAAATTCTTAAATAAACTAAACATTATATAATTTTGATATAAAAATGAGACGCGATTTGGTTTAATGTTTATATAGCTATATATAGCTATACTAAAGCGCAGTACAATAACGTTAACAAAACATTGTAGACATAACTATGCTTTATATGTTTAACGACAATGTAAACTTATTATTTGGAAGCAACGTACTACATTCTTCACGGTTAACTATTTTACAAAGTGATCTAAACATATGGACTGTACACATTTTAATCCTTAAGATTTTAAATACTTGACAATATTAAGTTTGGCCTAACGTGGATAATTTGATTGAATAAAAACAGAATGTTTTACAACTCTAAACATGTTGTTTGGTAAGTATTCTATATCACAACTTGTCAACGTGATGAGATAATCGGCAACTTCGAGTAACATGACTGTTAAAATCAGATAAACTAAGAGAAATTAATAACTATCAATCACTTATTCTAAATTTAGGTAACTATTTGATAACTATCAATAAGTTATTATAAACTAAAGAAAACCGTCCCAAACATACTGGACGTAGTCATACATATATATATATATATTCTTGGGTGTTTATTTACATTTTGATGTATTCTAAAAATTATAAAATGACTTCACGAAGAGAAAAAAGGAAGAGATGGTCAGGAATAAAGAATGTAACGGAGCAAGACTTGCATAATCTGGCTATAAAGTGCGCAGAATTCAATAATGATATGGAAGAAGCAAAAGTTTTCTACTCAGAGATGTATGCTACAATGGAAAATAGGCAGTCTGAATTGTTTTCTCGTTCTGTTGGCCTTGAGGAACAATTCAAGTAAGATGTAAATGTGTATCTGATTTAATGATTTACATTGCTTTATGATACAAATCATATACCATTAGTTTCAATGTTTTACAGCGAATTAGAAGATACTCTGAAGAATGGACCAAGAAAAAACATGGAGAGTCTTCACAAAGTAGTACTGAAATTCCACATTCTTATACGGGGAATTCACTCAGATTCCCGGGTGATACGTCTACGTCTCTACTTGGTCATGAGAAGAACTTCAAACAGAACACGGAAGAAATGATAAGTGCATTCCAAAAGTTTGGAGATGGGTGGAAAGAACATCTTAATAATTTGAATGATCGTGCTGATATGTTGATTGAAGAAAGTGGAAAGCTTCGCATACTATTAAATGATTATGCTCGAAATATATAAAGTATGTTGCAGTCGATTTTCTGTGATGGTATATTGTAATAGTTCTAGTTGGAGAAGTGTAATAAATGCTTTTATGCAAAACATTTAAATATTAATGATTGTTTATGTTGGATTACTATCATGTAATGTTTACTATAGATGCTTTAAATAATATATATACATTGCACAACCATTTATGCAGTTTATTCTATTTACACATATGGTTTCCTTATATGAATCGTATACATCAAATTACATAGATTGAAAGATTTCTATACTTGCACAACCTCACCATCGTTTGCTGGTTCGGGATCATTGATTTCAACGTCTTGAAATCTTGCTTGCTCTGGCCCAATACCTAAATCCATGTTTAGGAAATTCTGTATATCTGCAACAGGCCTATCAAATGTGCGAAGGTCATGCGAATCCTCTCTGCCAAGGGTTTCCAAACGACGCACAACTTCATTCCTATGAGGGTGAACTAAATTAAGTTCATAACAGATATTATTATCATTAAGCCTCGAAAGAATAAGCCTAAAAGTCTATCTAGTATTTGGTGTAATTCCTTCTTCTTTGTAATATTTGCATTCACGATATGCTTGTATATTGTCGGTTTCAATGATAACACGTTCGTAAGAATCCTGGAATGCACGACGCATGCCTAGTAGAATAGCCCATAATGCACTATTCAGGTTTGTAAGGCCTGGAATTGTGCCATAAGTCAGTCTGAGAAGATGACCTCCGGCGTCTCTTACTACAACACCAATACCGTTTCTATTGTCGCCTTCAAGAACATTCAGAATAAACTCACTATGCACATTGATCTTCACCCAACCATTAGGAGGAAATTGCCATACACGCTCAACATGTTCCATTCTCCTTAAATGTGTAAAACAACAGATAACGGTTTGTGGTGGTAAATTGATTATATCAGATATTATAAACTGATTCTTGCAAGTAGTATATAAAGAAAATTGTTCAAAAGATGTGTCTGTTACAAATAGTTGTAGAGTTTTGAAGAACTAAGACATAAAATTAGAGAGTTGAGGAGATGTGTTTATTGCAAATATTTTAGGAGCTTTAAAAACTAAAACTGTTGGAACAGTTTAGATTACAATGTTGTTTACTAAGGTGTCCAAAATTCGTTGTATAATCTATAGAACCAATTTACCAGAAATAAAAAATATTGTTAAAAGGGAATATAAGTATTACACCATCCATTGAATGGCTTTTAGAAATGTAGATAATAAATATTCTAAATTATGTGAGAATTACGGAGCATTTTATGCTCGGTAGATCTCACATATCACATGTTTTAATAACTATTTTTAACAAAAGAGGATCATACAGACGAATCTTTTATGTTAAAAAAGTTGATGTTATAATGTTTCAACATTAAATTATAGTAGTTCATCAGGAGAAATATCGTCAAACAAACATATTACATTCAAATAACAATAACATTGAACGAAACGACGTCATCTTCTTGGATCATTTTAAATCTTAGTTTATCATGCACTGAGAGTTTGCTTTCGTTCACAAACTTATCCCATCCACCAGAAAATCGAGGCTTGGAATATATACAAACCACTTTGACCTTCCAACTGCGTCTATTCATTATCCGACGAACCTTGTTCACATTCACCCATTCTTGATCCTCCGGAATTATCCATGGTGGAATATACTATTTAACATGAAAAATAACATATCAATTGAATTCCCCTAGTTGGAACAAACAGTATGTGAAAAAATGTAAAGTAATTTTATACCACTCCATGAGAATTCTGATCTAGATTTGATCGTATGAGCACAACATCGAATACCCGATTGTTGTAATTCTGATGAACTGTTCGAATGACAGGGTCTGCATAATATATTAATACAATGTAAATATCAAATTGGAATGCTTGATATGAAAAAACAATTTAGAAAAGAGGTGGCGAAGCAAACCATCAGTGCCTATTGATATAAGGAAGGTCCTTTCAACTCTTTTTCTGGAGAAAATGGAAATAACAAACTCATTCTTGGAAGTTAGTTGGAAGAGAAGAGTATCACCAGCTTTCAAATATTTCTTATTGACGACTGCTCTGAGATTTATAATTTTTTTACTCGTTGCTAAGAAAATAAACTCATACTTATTTCCGTTACGAAGTGTAAGAAAATTCTTCCTTTTCAACATATATCGACTCTGTTAAATAAACTCTGAAGGAACTTCCTATTGCACATAAAAATGGAATATAATTGTCAAGTGGAACTTTAGATTATAATTTGTCAGATTATTGAATTTAATTAACCAAAGCTTAAGTCTTACGATCTCAGCAGCAAGTAAAACTCTCTCATCAGTATGAATTATAAACTTCTTCCCAATTCCATCATTATTGTCTGTTTTTGTAATGGGAGATGTTAGACCATATATTTATTATCTTAACATTATAAGATAATGTAATAGGTATATTGCATATAGCCTACAAATATACCTTCCAAATAAACAGGGGCCAGAAGCAACTTTTTTTTGGATGGATAATCAATCTCCATACCATTATGGTCAAGTATGAAAATGGTGAATATCCCGGAACCCCTATAGTACACCAGTGCATAAACTCCTTCATTGGTTTTGAAATCTTGGAAAAACAAACCAACATTTTCCAAGTTCTTTCCTTCTTTGTTGAAACGACAGTTGTACTGGTATCCATTGGGCAGTTGCACGGTAATATGTTCGGGCACATGATCTCCACAACATTTCATAAAATGCGAGGGTAATTTCTACACAACAAATTTTGTTAAGTTTTAATTAAGCACCAACAAAAATATCTTACTAAAATTAAAAGAGTAAAATAGTTGTATAATTACAGAATTTTGATAAATGTTAAAAGCAACTAACCATGTGTGTCTTTGCGAAATCATTGCCACATAAACGAATGAAGAATGAAGGGTGTGCTTGTGCCTGATATTCAAAGTTTACAACTTAACATGTTAAGAAAGGACAACAGCAAAACAGAGCTTATCAATATATGAGTTTAGCAGGAGTAGCTACCAAACAGAGTACGACAGTTGATATGTAATTTGTCAAATTAACAAAGTATATGTTAACAATGACAAAGTGTACTTAATCAAAGGTACCAATCTTTGGAGATTTAAGCCAATATTTGGTAATCAATCAAGTACATTGTAATTTAATACAGCCCTTTTGTTAGATTGCAATGGGTTTCGGCAAAAACTTATACTCAATCCAGCAAGACCGTGTACAAAAAATAAAAATTGAAAAAGCTTATAATGACAACTTTATGCATGGTCCACTAACTTATATCAGATTAAAATCTTCCGAAATAACATTAACTAAATTCTAACTAATGTCAAATATGTAACATGATCTATAGCTACATCTTTGTATAAATATCAAAAACAACAAAACATTCTTCATTGCATTGTACTTGATAATACTATGGTACACATTAATTTATTTTAAACTACATTATATGTATTCAATTATAACAACTGATGTTCAAATTGATTACTGATACATTGATTTCTTTTACATTGTAAATACTGCTTTGTAACAACTGATGTTATATTTTAATAGATTAAGAAACAACTATAACAATCAAAATTTGATTAACAGTTGGATGTCATCTAAGAACATCAATATAATACTGAATCGAACAAAACAACGAAAATATGTCCATATAAGTATGTGAATGACAGAGATTAGTAATGCATGTACATGATTTACCTCCATTTCCATGGAATCCGGGTTTGAACATGTTAGGTCACACTTTCACTGTAGAGAGGGTGAATACAGTGTTTATTACAATCAAATCAAACTTCAAGAACTTATGTAACAGAAAACAAACTTTATTTAAACAATAAACTCTGTTACAATCTGGAACTGTTATCTCTCAGTGATGAACAAAATATCACGAGAGCTGCTAGGGTTATAGTAAATAATATTCTCGATAATGATAACACTTATAGTGTAAACCCTATGTCTGTGTTTATATACTACACAGTTACAAGATAATCGCTAATTGATATGGAATATAATTCTGCTTCCTAAAATATATCAATCAGATATCTTCTATTCCAAGTATTCCATTCTTCACGGAATTCCTTCTTCATGCATATCTCTTCTTATGTTTATCTTGATCTTCTTAACTTTAATCAGCTACTGTCCTTATCTGATCATCCTTCAGCACTTAAGTTCTGATATCTATCTCCTGATGACATAAGTACTGATATCCCTTAAGTTCTGACTTCCAGTATAAGTACTGATCAGTTAAGTACTGATTTGTTCTGTTCAAATAAGATCTAAACATAAAACATATTAGCCATGACATTATCAAATATATCTAACAATCTCCCCCAACTTGTAAATTAGCAAAATATACAAGTTTAACAGATATTTGATGATGTCAAAAACATTAAGTACAAATGCATGAGAAATAGACAAGATAACTACAACTTACAGTCCTTAAAGTTTTTACCAATTCAACTTCTGATAACAACTTCAATCTGTATAAATATCAGAATTTAAGTAGTTGTAGATCTTCGACTTGGCTTCATCATTTTCTGATCTCTCTGATGTCAGGAGTTGTTCTGAGATAATTCTTCAACAAACATTTCTCAGCATATCTGAGTTCATCAATCATTCTCCGTTTGACATCTTTAAGCTCTGCAGTATCTTCACCAGTTTAAAATATTGCAGCTCTGAGATCATTAATCTTTTATTTTCTCAACTCCCGATCTAGTCTTATGACATAAGCTTTGTTAGACTCTAGATTGAATTCAAGCCCCTTAATACCAAGATATGTTCTGATCTGTGCAGTATTAGGCTTCATATCAACAATATCACCATTGTGATTTCTGTACTTTGGAACATATCTGCTGTCAGACTTAACAGAATAAAGTCTTTTCTGTCTCTGAATCTGTTCCTTTAAGTAGTTTGCAGCAGTCTCTGTTATTCTGTCATCCACTTGAAGTAAGAATAATACATGCTCCAATTCTTCAAAATACTTCAATGGAATTGCATTTTGTCTTATATGATAAACCCTACCATCTGTCATGAAATACAACATGATGTATTCTTTCAAGTAGGTATGGTAAACCATCTGTACAGATTCTAGTTGATTCAATCTCTCAGGAGTTGCTCCAATACCTGGTTCACTCAAGGAAGTTGGATCATCGGTAGTGTTGTGTATTCTTCTTTCATCAGCACTTCCCAATCCAGTTTTATCTCTAGCTTCCTTTCCAGTAACTACTCTTGCTTCAAAACCACTTGGAGTAGTCTTCAAAGATTGAGTCTGTTTTGCTTTAGTGAATCCTGGTAGGAGTATTTTAGATTTATTTTCTGATATCAAGTTAACTTGAGCACTGTCAGAGGTTACTTGCTTCTTCTGAATATCAGAACTTACAATTTCTTGACTCTGAACAACTTGAGCCATGTCAGAGGTTGTTTTAAGAACTTTTCTTGAAGTCAGAGCAAGATCATCTTTTCCATCAGTAATTTCTTCTTCCTCAGGAGGTACATAAGGCTTGATAGGTTCACCAACCTTTTCTTTACCCTTGGATCTTGGATCTATCTGTGGTTGTGATCTAGCCAAAGTTTCTTCAGTATGTATCCTTTCTTTGATCACAATGCCTTTAGGTTTTGGAAGTAACTTTTTACCAGAAGCTTCAGATTTAGATGTGACTTTCTCTGATTTAAGTCTGGCTTCTTCTTCCTTTAAACTTTCCAAGTCCATCCCTGGATTTTCTTGAAGAAATAACTGTCTTGACATTTCCTCATCAAGATCTAGAAGTTCATCAGAACTTATCCTTTTACCAGCAGCAGAATTTATTCTTTTCCCAGTATCAGAACTTGTTCTGTGACTAGCTTGTCTTGATGTAAACCTTCTACCTTGACTATGACCACTACCCATTCCAGAGTTTCCTTGGTCATCTTTTCCATCATCCTTTCCTTGCAGTGACTTGTTGGTTTTGCATTTGGACTTAATTACCTTCTCCCCCTTTTTGGCATCAGCAGGTAATAAAAGAGAGATAAGTAGTTCCACTGAGGTCTGGATTTCAGTAAGTTGCGATTGCTGAGAAGCTTGATTTGTCAGAATTTGAGCAATCTGAGCTTGTTGCTTCTCTTGAGTTTTCTCAATATAAGCAACCCTGTCAATGGTAGGTTGGAAGAACTTTTTCTTATCAATTTTCCAAACTTGTTCCTGTTTGATAAAGTTCTCCTGAATCTTGTGTAGCTCTGCATGAGTGTTGGAATGAAGACCTTGTAGATGTTTAGTACTCAATGCAGTGACTCTAAGCTGGGTTTTAAAATCATCAGAATGTAACATTTCATCAGCTTTAGTCAAGTGCTCATCAAGATGTAAAGCATTTGGAACACAGGAAACTGAGTTCCATTCCTTAGTCCACTCCTGACCTGCAGGAGTTTCACTCCAAGGTACTGGTGCATCCCTGATAACAAACTCCTTTACTAGTTCAGACTTAGGAAGAGTCAGTGGAGGAGTATGTCCTGAAGGACCTGCTTCATCAGCATCTACAGTTGTAGCAGCTTCACCAGTATCTCCAACATTTGCAGCATCAGAACTTAGAGAATCAGTATCTTCTGATAAGACAACTGTGTGAGTAGCAATGGAGGCTTCAACATCCTCTAATTGCTGATCTGATACTAAGTTCTGATCAACAGCCATATCCTGATGCTCACCTAAAATCTGATCATCAGCATCTTGATGCAGAGAAGGTGTTAGTGATAACTCAGGAGTTTGAACAGCATCAGTAACAGGTGTTGTGGAAGGATTATTTGCTGTTGGAGCTTCTAAGAAAAGTATTTCAGGCACAACCAGGTTCTGAATATCAATTTCAGCACTTGTGCCTGGATCAACAAGAGACATAGAAGGTGAATTAGCCTTGTCAGATACAGGTTCCTGAGATGAAGTTGATGGAGAAGAAGTGACTGGAGCAAATTCCTTGTCTTGTGAGATCAGAGATTCCTGATCCCCTTCCTTAGCTGCTTCCTCCTCATCATCTGAAACTGGCCTCTGTGCCCTCTGTTTCTTGTACTTCCTTGTTGATTTAGATTCCTTGGGAGTTTTAGGAACCGTCATACGTCTAAGCCTCTTGAGAAGCCTAGAACCCCCAATTGCAGAATCCTTCTGAGAAGTTGCCTTCTCAGCTTCATCTACCACAGGTTCTGAAGAGGGAATCTGATCCTCAGAATCTGATTCATCTCTCAAAGTAATCCTCCTCTTCTTCTGAGATGTTTGAGGAACAGTCTTTGTTCTCTTTGGCTTAGAGGATGTAGGCTTCACAGTAGGTGCTGAAGAAGAAGGTTGAGCAGTCTGTGAAGTGGAGAGATAGGATTTGAGATAAGTTCTGAGGGTAGGTTGAGTAGAATGAGAGGTAGGGACTGAGGTTGATGGATTTTGGTTATGGTGAGTTGGTTGATCATTTGAGTAAACAGATTTGTAAGTAGCAGGATCAGCATTTACCAGAATCTGTTTCACAGACTGAGGAATCTGTAATTGTCTCACCATTGATTTCTTTGTGTCAGCATTTATCAGGTCGTTAAAGTACCTTTTTGCAACCTTAAAAGGTGGGGTTTGAGTGCTGACTAACTGGGGTTCAGCAGTACAATACGTATAAATAAGTTGACAGAATCTAGCAAAATAAACAACATCTCGATCCTCTGTCATCCTATCCCCAATAAAACCAATTATTCCAGTTGCAAAATCAAAATGAGTTTGATGGATAATAGCATACCCGATGTGCTGACTCAGAATTGGGATGGCATCAAAATTTGAACACTTGTTGCCAAAAGCCTTGGTGATGCAATCGAAGAAGAAACTCCATTCTCTTCTGATATTAGCCCGTTTCAACTGTCCAAGTTTCGTCAGACTCTTTTCATATCCCAAATCAGTCATTAACCCCCGAAGTTCTGATTCCTCTGGTATAGAGAAGGTACAATCTTCTGGAAGATGTAATGCTCTTCGTACTGTACCAGGAGTGACTACATAGGAAGAATCACCCACTTGGAAAATAATACTGGGAGTTCCTCGTTTACCACCATCATCATA
Source organism: Apium graveolens (assembly GCF_009905375.1). NCBI lineage: Eukaryota > Viridiplantae > Streptophyta > Magnoliopsida > Apiales > Apiaceae > Apium > Apium graveolens. Next base: position 247,080,044 of record NC_133652.1, read on the forward strand.
AACTCCAGTCCTCCAGAACCGCAGAACTTGTTGACTTGAAAATAATTCAGGCTGAGTTAAGGCGTACCCAACCTCACTATGTGCAAGAAGATCTTGCACAAAATGCAATTCAGATGGAGCTTCAGCATGATCAAGAATTGCAGCATAGTTGTTTGGAACAAACTTTGCTCCATCAATGATTAAATCCTTTGGTGCCATGTGAAAAAATATTGAAATTCAAGTATGCCTGTTAAGTGTTTGAGATAATGTCTGTATGAAAAACCAACGTGAGAAAGAATGAGAAAGAGAGTAAAAGTAAGAAGAGAGATAAAGTATAAAGAAAATAAAAGATTAAAGAAATCTTCTCTCTGTTGTTCTTATACTCTGAAAAAAAATGTTACCGTTGGACACCTGTCAGACATGCAGTAATAACGGATAGTTACTGGGCTCGAGAAAACAGGAATGATTACTTACCCAGTTGCCTTGTTTCAAGGAAAAACCATTTCAGTTATCAAGAGACACAGTTTTAATTCAAAATTGAAACCGTTAGCACTGATTGAATTATTTTTCACTGCAATATTAATATTATGAAAATGAAGCATGTTAAAAATGACCGAGATAATTTCGATGAATAAGTGCTGACAAAGAATCAGAACTTAAATAAAGACAAAATTTAAATGGTCATCAGAATATCAAGCAGGATTTAACAACACAGGATAAAATAACTCAGAGACAAAATCTTGAAGTAAAAACAGTTTCCATTAATATATCAAGTCAATACATATATGAAATAGAAATTACATCAATACAAGATTTTCCCTAAGCTTCTAATCCTAACGTCAACAGCTTTAGTCCTAGCTAAGAAGCCTGACAAAGTTGAGGATGAAGAAGAACAGGAAGAAGACGAGATTAAGTCATCTTCCTCTTCCTATCTTCGACAAACAAGATAGCGAGTCGAATGATTCGCTCTTGCTGACAGATACGACGAAGGTGAAGGTCTCTTCGAACGACCACCAGATCACGTTTGATAACCTCTGGAAATTGAATCCAGAGATTGTGAGGGATGTTGGTGATAGGGTAGGGAGTTGGAATTCCATTCAAAAAGATATGCACAGTCTCATCACCGTAATTGTAGAACCAACCAAATTCAGCCATTTGTGATAGTAAATGAAAAACAAGACTGAATTTGTGATATAAGTGTGATGAGAAGACTAATGTGAAGTGGCTGTGTATATAGGCAAGAGAATGCCAAGAGACGCAAAGATATTTAATGCTGACAGGTAGAATTAATTCTACCTCGTCTCCCTAGACTTTGAAAAAGAATAACAGTCATTGAAAAGAGAATGTGCACATGTAACAAGAGTGACCTATTCAAGGACGAGTGCCATTATGTTTTAACCATAGACTATTAATCTTCCACTTCAACATTTCGAAATTAATCTGAGACTGTTACCAAATTTTACTCACAGATAAGTCAAGTAAAGGGTTAGACTGAAAAATCAGAACTTAGACCTATACCAGAACTTAACAGTCATCAGAACATAATGTCTTAACTCGAAAAAGGAATGCCCATCTTAGTAAATCCTCATACAAGTTCTGAGTTATGAACGTCAGAATTTAATCATCAGAACGTGTAACTTAGAAATTGTCCTCAGAATTTGTGCAAAAATGACACAATGACTGTTTATCTAAAATAACATAGACCACCACATAAATTTCATCATTCATATGGAGTGATTAGTGTGTGCATTAAGCTAAATAACAGACAAAGAGTAAAGTCTGATTCACTTCAGTACATCTTAGAAATAAGTCATAATTAAAATTTTGCTAAAGAGCTGTCATTATCCTGAAACCTACTGATAAATGAGTTCATGCATGAGTCCACCTCAACTGTTGTTGTGCTAATTTTATGCATCTTTTGAAATTCTATTTTACAGTGGCTTCTCAGTGTAAGTGAGTCACGACTGTTTATCAGAATTTATGCTATTATCAGAGTATTTCTCCAGTAATCATAGAGTGTGAAAAGTCACCAAGAAAATATTTTGCTTTTCTAATGCATATTTACTTAATACCAGCAATGCACTTGGGTCGTCCCATTCACATTTTTACTCTAGATCTCAAAGGAGTACCTGATATTATTCTTTGATCTTTTTCTTCTTCTTTTGATAAGTGAGGTTTATCAGCACTTAATACATTCAGCAGTTTTACTAGAATCAGAACTTAAACAGATGAGTAGCATTATTCTAATTTGGGACTTAGTAGTAAGATGAATAAAGTAAACTAAACTAAGCTCAAGTATCAGAATTTGCTTGTGTCATAAGATTTCCACAGAAATAATTACTTCTTTCATGGGATCATTTGTTTATTGAAGACTAGTAGATCAGTATCTAGCACAGCTATCCTCATAGGATTGAATAGTTACTGAAATAGACATATCACTTATCAGAGTTTAGAAACATATATCAGACAACCGTCAGTACTTAAAGACATTTATCAATTAATGCACAGAATATATAAAGAGATTAATTCTGTAAATACTGATCATAAAGTCTGATAACATAGAACAAGTTTAAGCAGATTTAGAGAAAGAACCTGAAATCATTCCAAGTTCATTTACCAATTTTGAAAAGGTAGCTTCACACAGTGGTTTTGTGAAGATATCTGCTACTTGTTGATCTGTGGGAACAAAATGCAATTCCACTGTACCTTCATCCACATGTTCCCTGATGAAATGGTACCTGATGCTGATGTGCTTTGTCATAGAGTGTTGAACTGGATTACCTGTCATAGCAATAGCACTTTGATTATCACAGTAAATAGGGATTTTGAAATATGTTAACCCATAATCCAGTAACTGATTCTTCATCCAGAGAATCTGTGCACAGCAGCTTCCTGCAGCAATATACTCTGCTTCTGCAGTTGATGTGGAAATTGACTTTTGTTTCTTGCTGTACCAAGAAACCAACCTGCCTCCAAGAAATTGGCAGCTTCCAATTATCAAATCAGGTGTATGTGATTTTGTCCACTTCCTTGCAGATGGAAGATTTTCTCTAGAACTGGATGCTCCCCCATGATTCATGCTGTCTTCGGTTTCATTTTCTGATGCTCCCCCTGAAACTATGCTCTCTGAGTTGGATCCTTCAGTATTTAGATTTTCAGTACTGTCAGTACTTGGCTTATCAGAACTTGACGAATCAGAATTTGAAGAGCCAGATGTATGTTCTGATGCTTCTTGAGATGTGATAATATCTTGAGTATGCTCCCCCTGCATTGGTGCATCTTCCTTTGACGTAGTCACCACAGTTTCAATAACATCAGAGTTTAATCCATCAGAATTTACAGTATCAGGACTTAGACTGTCAGGACTTGAGGTATCAGAATATGAATCTTCATTTTCAAATCTCAGCTGATCATGATCAATGCAATCTTCAAGTCCAGTGATCTTCTTGTCATCAAAAGAGACATTGATAGATTCCATGACCACTTTTGTTCTCAAATTATAGACTCTGAAGGCTTTTGTAGAAAGTGGATATCCCACAAAGATTCCCTCATCAGCTTTTAGATCAAACTTGGATAGCTGTTCAGGATGAGTCTTGAGAACAAAACACTTACATCCAAATACATGAAAGTATTTGAGATTTGGCTTCTTGTTCTTCACCATCTCATATGGTGTTTTTCCATGCTTGTTAATGAGTGTTGCATTTTGAGTAAAACAAGCAGTCTGCACAGCTTCAGCCCAGAAATAGGTTGGAAGCTTTGCTTCTTCAAGCATTGTTCGTGCAGCTTCAATGAGAGTTCTATTCTTCCTTTCAACAACTCCATTTTGCTGTGGAGTTCCAGGAGCAGAAAATTCCTGCTTTATTCCATGATTTTTGCAGAACTCTTCCATTATCAGATTCTTGAATTCAGTGCCATTATCACTCCTCAAAATTTTCACAGAATCTTTGATCAATTTATCCAGATGTTTGACATGATCAATCAGGATAGATGCAGTTTCACTTTTTGTGTGCAAGAAATACACCCATGTGTATCTGGTGAACTCATCTACTATGACCAATGCATGTTTCTTCTTTGCAATAGACATGACATTCACTGGACCAAATAGATCAACATGAAGTAGATAATAAGGCTCAAGAATTGATGATTCAGTCTTGCTCTTGAACGAAGATTTTCTTTGTTTAGCCTTCTGACATGAGTCACAAAGACCATCAGGAACAAACACTGATTTTGGCAGTCCTCTCACAAGATCTTTCTTGATCAGTTCATTTATCTTGTTGAAGTTTAAATGAGAGAGTTTCTTGTGCCAATTCCAGCTTTCTTCAGTTGAGGCTCTACTTACTAAACAGATTGCAGAACCATCAGAACTTGTTGAAAGCTTAGCTTCATAAATGTTACCACGCCTGAATCCCTTCAGACCAATTTTTCCTTTAGATTTACTAACTATTTCACAATGTTCTGCAAAGAAATCAACATGATAACCTCTGTCACAGATTTGACTTATACTCAGTAAGTTGTGTTTAAGTCCTGAGACCAGAGCTACATCTTTAATGATGACATTCCCAAGATTGATATTGCCATATCCCAAAGTTTTTCCAATGTTGCCATCTCCATAAGAAACACTTGGGCCAGCTTTCTCCACAAAGTCTGATAGCAGGGCCTTATTTCCAGTCATATGTCCTGAACATCCACTGTCCAGAACTAAAATATTTTTCTTGTTGCCCTGCAATCAAAAAGACCACTAATTATTAGTTTTAAGGACCCAGACTTGCTTGGATCCTTTGGCCTTTTTAGGTTTGTTAACATTTGCAGCGGATTTAGCATCAGATTTTATGTTAACAGTTTTCTCATCAGAACTTTTACTACCAGACTTTGAATCAGAACTTACACTAGAAGGAACAACAGAAACTTTCTTTAAAGAAGGTTTTATTTGATAATAATCATAGTACAAACTATGATATTCCTTACAAGTATAAATGGAATGCCATAAACTACCACAATGAAAACAAGGATTTTGTGGTTTGTATCTAACAGACTGACTCTTAACTCCTGACTTTGTAGATAAGGAGTTAATATTCTTATTCTTCCTGCAAAAAGAAGCCAGATGGTTAGAACTTCCACAGTTATGACATGCTTTCCTAGGAGCATCAGGAACAGATTTATAGTTATTGCTTTTATTCACACCTTCCTTTCCATTCCTGTTTTTCCTAGGTGATTTTACCTTGTTTGCATTCTTAACATCTTTCAGCTTATGCTTAAGCTGCTTCTTTGTCATTAAGCCTATGTTGACTTCAGCTGTCTTTTCCTGTTTTAGTTTGTCAGAAGCTAATTCCTTTTTAACTTCTGATTTCTCATTTTCAGATTTTTCAGTTACAAACTTAACAGGTTTTAACTTCGGCTTTTGCTTATCAACAGGCTTAATTTCTACAGTTCCTTTTTCATTTTTATTTTCTCCATAACCTAAGCCCTCTTTCCAGTTTCCACTGCTTAGCAAATTTTGAGTTGTTTTGCTAGAGTTAGTCCAAGTTCTGATAATCTCTCTCTCCTTTTCTAACTCAGTTTTTAGAGATTCATTCATTTTTAGCACTTCATCCCTAACATAAAAAGCATCATCTCTATCCTGCTGAGTTTGATGGAACATGACTAACTCTTTTTCTAAGAAATCATTTCTTTTCCTAAAAGCAAGATTTTCAGAAGTTAATCTTTCACATGTTAAAGTTTGATCTCTATAACTAACAAACATGGTTTTAAGATATCTTCTCAACTCATTAATATCATCAGTATGAAAAGCATAAGTAGTCTGAGGTACCTTTGTTTCAGCAGCTTCAGAACTGCTCTCAGAACTTGATTTATCAGCATTTGCCATCAATGCATAGTTCTCCTCACTTTCAGAGTCTGAGGTGTCTGTCCAGCTTTTCTGCTTTGTGATAAGAGCTTTGCCTTTGTCACTCTTGGTCTTCTTGCAATCAGGAGATATGTGGCCTTTCTCACCACAATTATAACATTTAACATTAGCGTAATCTCCTCTGTCAGACTTTCCTCCTCTTCCTTCAGATCTTTTGAAATTCTTCTTATCAGAACTTATGCCTTTTCTGGAAAACTTCTTTCCCTTCCTGAACTTCCTGTATGCAATCTTTGTGATTCCTTTCACCATAAGAGCACACAGCTTCATCATCTCCTCATCAGCATCAGTTTCAGGCAAGCTTTCAGAATCTGAGTCATCATCACTCTCAGAACTTGATGACTCAGTATCAGATTTTATGATAAGAGCTTTACCCTTGTCTTTCTTTGAGGAAGGTGATTTGGGGGATTCCTCTTCAGCCTTGAGAGCAACTGTCCTTGACTTTCCTCCTTTCCTCTTGCTTCTTTGTTCCATCTCAAGTTCATGAGTCTTGAGCATTCCATAGATTTCATCAAGAGTTGTTTCATCAAGATTGTAGTTGTCTCTTATTGTTGTTGCCTTCAAATCCCAACATTCAGGAAGAGCTAACAGGAATTTAAGGTTTGTATCTTCAAGATCATACTCCTTATTAACCAACGACAAGTCATTCAAGAGTTTGACAAATCTATCATATACATCAGTCAATGACTCATTAGTCCTAGAGTCAAAGTGTTCATACTCTTGAGTGAGTATCGTCTTCCTGTTCTTCTTAACTGTTTCAGTTCCTTGACACCTTGTCTCCAGTGCATCCCATATCTCCTTAGCAGTCTTGCAGTTGATTACCCTGTTTGACATTACATTATCAATGGCACTATGCAATAAGTGTCGTACCTTGGCATCCTTAGCAATAGATGCTATATCTTCAGCAGTGTAATCACTCTTTTCCTTTGGTACGGTCATTGCTGCTTCACCTGCAACTACAACAGCGAGCTTGGTAGGTTTGTGAGGCCCTTCCTTGATTCTATCAAGGTATTCTGGATCTGTTGCTTCCAGAAACATGGTCATCCTTACCTTCCATATGGGATATTCAGATGGTCTCAATATGGGAACTCTGATAGTCTCATATCGACAATGAGTTGATGTCTTTGATGATTCCTCAGTTTTGGTAGGCTTAGTTGGAGTTTCTGTGTCAGACATGATTGTGTTTGGATCTTTAACTGTATGTGTGTTAACAGAAGGCTCTGATACCACTTGTTAGGTCACACTTTCACTGTAGAGAGGGTGAATACAGTGTTTATTACAATCAAATCAAACTTCAAGAACTTATGTAACAGAAAACAAACTTTATTTAAACAATAAACTCTGTTACAATCTGGAACTGTTATCTCTCAGTGATGAACAAAATATCACGAGAGCTGCTAGGGTTATAGTAAATAATATTCTCGATAATGATAACACTTATAGTGTAAACCCTATGTCTGTGTTTATATACTACACAGTTACAAGATAATCGCTAATTGATATGGAATATAATTCTGCTTCCTAAAATATATCAATCAGATATCTTCTATTCCAAGTATTCCATTCTTCACGGAATTCCTTCTTCATGCATATCTCTTCTTATGTTTATCTTGATCTTCTTAACTTTAATCAGCTACTGTCCTTATCTGATCGTCCTTCAGCACTTAAGTTCTGATATCTATCTCTTGATGACATAAGTACTGATATCCCTTAAGTTCTGACTTCCAGTATAAGTACTGATCAGTTAAGTACTGATTTGTTCTGTTCAAATAAGATCTAAACATAAAACATATTAGCCATGACATTATCAAATATATCTAACAGAACAGTGACAGGCTCTAGGTATCTGGCTTGCAGTGTGAAAGCAAGGATTTGGGGGATAAAACGGGGTTACAACCAAACGGGGCAATATAACGGGGTTATGTAACTTTATTATTTTATTGTTAGGACAAACATACTGTATAGTTATTCTAAAAAAAACATACTGTATAGTTCAATAAGATTATATTTTAACTGAATATATATTACTATAGTATAAAGCAGTACTCTCAAAACAAATTTCAATGTTAGATCAATTATTTATTTATGATTAAATATAAATGCGTAGTTGTAATTAATATTTGAAAGTATTTTTTTTTCAGTTTATTTATTCATGTACTTTATTTTGTATCGTTATTAGCAAATTACGGTCACACGTACATTTGTTGGAAATATAAAGTATCTTAGTGAAAAAAAGCACATTGACATATACATTCATATGTGATAACCAAGTATAACAACAAAATTCGTTAAAATTTGCTAAAAACGTATATAAAAATAACAAAATCTACAAATTCAAGGGTATGTGATCATATAATTAACGAAATAATGTAATTTTATCATTAATAAAGTGGAACTTTACACTTAAAAAACATATATATCTTAAATATTTAATATTTTATACAAAAAATAACAAAAGGGACAAATATTAAATAAATTTCCGAAAAAAGTTAGCATTCATAAATAAACATTTTTAAAATTCTGAACTATAATAATAATTAATAATTATATCAATAAACAGGCATCACCGGATTAGTCATGTTATATATAGTTAAATTATTTTCCACTTGAATATATGGAAAAGTATTGAAGACCATAAACTAAATTTAAATTATATATCGTATCATTACAAATAATGAGATATTATAATCAGTCCCTAAAACAATGGTTATAAAGTACGTATTCAATAAAATAATATAAAGGCAAGTACAATTATATAAATACAGATATTGTAATTATATAAGGTAATACAATATTACATTGATAATATATTGACATTAAAGATACTCAATAATTGAAATATGGTTTTTCAATATTTTTTAATTTTTTAAATTTTTAATTAGAAAGTTAAATGAAAATTAAAATATCTATTGTATCATTACAGATAATTAGTTCGGTTTCAGATCGGATCAATATTGGATCGGGTCTATATTCAGATTATGATATATTTGAAGATTATATGAATCGGATCAGATGTTATTCGAAACGGGTCTAATTCAAATTAAAATCGGGAAAAAATTGGATTAAGATCGGACAAAATTCTGTTGGGATTAAATTCGGTTCAGATATTTTCGGATGCTAACTTATTTATTTTTTCAAGTTTTGAGATTTTAAAAATATATATTTTATCTAATTTAGTATTTTTAATATAATTTAATGTACTTTTACAAAAAAAATGATTAAATAAGTATGTTATCATACACATAAAATTGTTTAAAGTATAAATTTTGCTTATTTCAGGTCATATTCAGTTCGGGTATTTTTTGGATCAGTTTAAATTGGTTCTTGGATAATTACCGGATTATATGATTCAAATCTCGGATCGGATTTCGGTTTCATGAATTTCGGCTTGGTTGTTCAGATCTAGAACAATTTTGCCAGGTCTATTTACATATAGTAATACAATTCGGTCCTTCTCAAAATAACCATAACACGAGTTTTAAATTATATTTTCAATACAATTATATCAAGCTAGTAAAACTATAGTATGCTAGATGGTGTCATATTTAAGCTCCATAACAGATACTCGCTCCGTCCTTTGCGATTGTTTGTATTTTTTAGAGCTCGGCCGACACGCTTTTTAAGGTGTATATAAATTAGAGTTCTTTTTTTTACAATTTTGATTTTTTAAATAAAAATTGAAACTTTCAACTTTTTCTCGAAAAAGGAAAATAATAAAAAGTATAATTTTTATATAAGTTAATTTTTATGTATATTAAAATACGTGTTGGACAGTTAATCGGAACCGTAACAAATTGGAATAGACCGAGGGAGTAGAAAAAACTCATGTATAACAATATGTTTCTCCTTTTTATGTAAATATAAAAATATTTAAGTAAACAATTTTAAAAAAATTATCATTGAAAAAAGCAGATCCTTGCGAATTTTATTCTTGAATTGCATATATTACGTAGTTAAATAGTTATGTTTTAAATATATTTTTAAAATAACATCTGTTATCAATTATCATACAAAACTAATTCGTAACTTGAATATAAAATAAGTTTATTATTTAATAACGAATCATGAATTATATAATCACCTAAAACCAAAATAAGTAAAACCTAATTATTAATTACAAAAAAATATATAGTGGATACTTGGCTAAAAAGGGGAAAAAAACAAATTGTTAGAGAGCAAAACAGTAGAGTGAATTACTGAGGAGAAGTGAGATTCTGAATCAAGAAGAACAATAAAAAACCAACATCAGACATAAACATGTATGCAATTTCGTTTCTTCTGATCTATATACATTGATTTATAGACTATATTGAATGAAGTGTTTGTAGAAGTTGTGTTTTGAATGACATGAACTCTTCATCATATTATTCTTCATTGAAGTATTAGATTCAATATGAACTTGTAATTAGTAGCCTAATCGATTGTTCATTATCATAAACTACAGATAACAGACAATGTCGAGTTCAATTCCAATGTACTCAAATACAGGTGCACAGATCTCCATAAATTAGCATGATATTCTATTTACATGTAATGTTTTTCGTTATATATGTCATATATCTGCTTCAGTACTTTAATTAAACGATTATCATTGATAGGTGAACAATCAGATAGCGGATTTCAGTTTACTTATCAATGTAAAAGAGGTATCTTGATAACTGGTGCTCCTGTAAGTAAATCACAATTTGGTTAAGGGTTTACATCTTATAGTGAATTATAAATTGATATAGACAACTTTTTTATTTTGTAGGCAATACCTTCTTCACTTGCACAAAGGTTTGACACTAATATCCCGAGAACAATAACCTTTGGTTTGAAAAATGGCGAGATTTACACAGGAACTTACACCAGAAGTGATGAGAGACTTGGTGGACTAATGCCATTAATAAGGAAAAACTATATACAACCTTATGATAAGGTCACTTTCTATCATACAGGAGCATGACATTTTACACTTGAAATTGTTGATAGCGACGACATTGAGAGATTTATGACTAATGGCAAGAACCGCCTAAAACCATGTCTTATTTGTTATATTTTTTATAAACATGTTTATAATATGTTTTGATGGTTATATGATGAAATTATAAATTCCATGATGAAATAGGAAATCGCTTGGTGGATATGGAAGCTGTAATTGAAGAAGGTGCTCATGTTCAATTCATATCAATTATGAAGCCATATAATGTGGATAATAGCTCACACGGAGTGGTACAATCTCAAATTACTTACAAAACTAATAATTTGTGACATTCCTAAAGAAATTCATCCATTCCATCATGCGTTCAAAGCTGGTGATGGGGTAATATTGGTCAGAAATGCAAAAAGCTAGAAAGTTGGCATTGTCCTTTCTAATGGGGTGCCGAGATTTTCAGTAGGATGAAACAAATTAAGCAGCAATAACAAACTAAAGGTTGCGGACATATTGATTTTTAATTTCTCAGACAATGTTGATGATTTTGTATTCAATGTTGAAGTTTAGAACTACAAACATTACAATCATGTCATTAAACCACCTGAAATTTTTGTTTGAAGGAATATTCATGGCTTGATGCCTTAAACTTTGATGTTGTTTTGTGAATTAATATGCTATATTTGATTTAATGCTAATGATTTGTAGACTCAAAGGTATTGATCAACATGAACCTAATGACTGGTTGGGTTTAAATGCGACGATAAGGCCTGAATATGCAGACTACATGTATCATGAGGCTACCGCCATATTTAAATAGTTCTTTTATTAGTCTTCTTAAGCTGTTATATATCTGTGAAACTGTAAGCATGCTACTTGTTTACGATAATATAAATTACATTAAAAATCGACATAATAAACTTAGAATAACAAATATAATTTCAATAGATTCCATGATTACCATAATAAATTATTTATTATTGTAAATAAATACCTACATATATTATAGTCACTCATCCTTCTGCTGATCTTTAACAAAAGGTTGAAATCATTTATTCAAAATTGCAAATACCTACATATAACACAATACAATAATATGGAAAATTAAATAATTAAGTAAACAAAAGAGAAATTAGCATAAATAAATATAGTAGTATGTATACCGATTTCTCACTATTTCCACCTTTAGAATGTCAGGATTTACATAAATTACAGAAAAGGGCAGGTTTGTGATGAAAGCACGTCCTGTATAAATAAAGTATGTATTAATTATAATCATTTTCTTATAACCTGAATGACAACAAATAAGTGTATATACCAATAGAAGCATACAAATAAATACCAGAAATTATTTCTTGTCTAAAGAGTGATAGTATAACAACTATCGATTGTTGAATATCATGGTAAAATAATTCATTCGCCTCTTTGGCTAAATCTCCCAAAAATTTTACTTCAACTTTGGACATGCCATCACTAACATAGAAATTCAGGCATTTGGTTTCGCCATAAACCGTTTGTACAGTCGTAGAGTGGATCTCTTGGTACACAACTCCGATTATATCTAAAATACAAAAAAATATACCAAGTTTTTTACTAATAACAAATGTATTTCGTTGTACGTAAAAAACATGTGTAAGAAAATATCAATTTACTTTAATCAAATGATATTCTGAAAATAACGTTGGTGACATACCTGATGCGGCAAGAGGAGAGTCATCAAGACCATCATGAGAATAATTATTTCCAACATTATTAGTAAAGTTTTGTAAGCTCACAAAATGATACTTTTGTAATGAAACACTCCAATCATCACCGATGACATGTTTTACTATAGTTGACTGTGAAAAGTATATTTTAGTCGGTGAGGAATTTTCACTTGCTATTTTCAGACCTCGTACGCATCGAAAGTGTACTATTTCGTATATATTTCCTTCGGCAAAGGTTTGTGAAAATACACTTAGTAACTCCAAAGGGATAAAAGAATGCAATTGTACATTCTGAAATAGTAACATTGTCACAACTAAGACTAAAATGTGTAAATAATCGACTTTTCAATAAATATATTTTCATAAATTTAGATCTTACATTTCTGTCAAGAAGAATCAAATTTAATCCTTCTGTACTATTTAAATGTTGCCAAAGGTACGTACTTTAACCTGCCAATCACTTGTTGTATGATCAAGAGATGATAGACAACTGAAAGTAACTCCTATAAAACAAACACATCAGAGATGATATGTTAGTCATCTTTGTATTTCTTATCAATTGTGACATGTAATCGGTACTACTCATACACATAGCATTAACATCGATGTAATAAATTCAAACATGATTGTCATACTCACCCTCGGACATGGTTTGTGATAGTGGGATATCGAAGGATTAAGTGTTCAATACATTATGGTTTTATATATGTTGATTATGAGTAATAGAGGTAATATGAACGTGTATGGACACAAAGATTTTGAAGTGTAATAAGAGAAATGATTGATTTTTGTTACAATTATAAAGATTGCCAACTACTATAAATTAAATAGGTATTATATCTCTTAAAATTTATAAAAAAAATCAAATAATTATGTTATATGAATACACAAATGATACTGTTGATCACGATGAACAATGAAATTTCGTTAAAAATGGAAAAACGGATATATCCCAATCTTCTTGATGAAATAGGAGACAACTATATAATACATATCTGATTGACATTATTCCATATATGGATAAGTTCAAAATGGAAACATTAAGATGTAAGTTATTACATCTGCTTAGGTAACTTCATACAAATAAAAGTTGTTATTAGTAACAGATATGGACATGGATTATATCAGGTAAAATCAAACGTTAAATTTGTGTACAAATAATCTGTATAGAGGAAGAAAAGCCAAAGTTGAATTTAAATAAGATCAAATATCGTCAGGCTTTGGTAAATTATAGAATACTTCCTCATATACAACATTAGACGTAACGTTTGAATAACATCCAGTATCATCTAATATCAGAATATGAAGTCCTTCTGGAGAAGTTACTCTTGAAACAGCTACATACAGTTGACCATGAGAGAACACTGATCTCGGTAAATAAAATCCAACAGTATCGAGGGACTATCCTTGGCTTTTGTTAATGGTCATGGCAAAACAGAGTTGCAAGGGAAATTGAGTTCTTTTGAATTCAAATGGCCATTTGGTGTCGGTTGGAACCATGTCAATTCTTGGTATAAGGTGTTTTGATCCAACATTGGAACCGCATAGAATCTCACATTCTACAGATTTTTTTTTGCATGCAGTGAATATCATTCGTGTACCATTACATAAACCAAGACTCTGATTCAAATTCCGCATTAACATCACGGTACAACCAACCTTGATCTGTAACTGATGCTTTGGCAAGCACGACATGTTAATTGAATTCAAGTATTCTACTGGAAAGGCAGTATCAAAATCATTATCCTCCCCTCCATTGCCATATATGGAATCCTGACTGAAATAGGTATGAGTTTTACCTGGAATTTTCTCAATCACAAAGTCATTTATATCATCCACCAGACTGTTTGTAGGAGTAAGGATTGCTCTGGATCTAAGATAATCGTAAGAAGACATGTTCGATAGAAAATCTGGATAGGTTATGTCAAATAAAGACTGAATTGGATTATCTGTTCCGTGAACAATAAACTGTTCTGGAATTTCAAAATCTACCAAACCATCATCTCCAGGATTCTCAGTAATGTTATGGACCTTGCCATCTCCAATGGCAAGCTACCATTTAGCAAATTCAGCAGTTATCTTGTTGCGCTTATCTGAAAGTCCCAAATGAAGTCTCATGTTCTGACGTAAGGTGAAGACTTTACAGAAATCCCACATCTTTGATCGATTCAGTGTTGATCAAATGGTCTCTCCTCGGGAAGTTTTTGGGATAACCGGTAGTGTTTGGCGATAATCTCCACCAAATACAACAGTTATTCCACCAAATGGCCTTGATGATCTACTGGGATCAATAGGAGCCATAATATCTCTTAAACATTTATCAACACTCTCAATACCATGTCGATGTTGCATGGGTGCTTCATCCCAAATGATTAAACTTGTGTTTTGTAATAGTTCAGCAAGATCTGTACCATGCTTTATTCCAACTATAGAGCATTGGTCTACAATGATAGGTATATGAAAGCGTGAGTGAGCCGTCCTACCACCATCTAGCAAAACAGCTACAATTCCTGATGAGGATACTGGCAAAACAATTTTACACTCAGAATGAAGGCGACGTAGAAGTGTCTGCCAAACAAATGTTTTCCCATATCCGCCACTTCCATAGCCAAAGAATTGTTCGCCTTTGTTAGAATTTACACTTTCAACAACAGCCTCATACACTTCCTTTTGCTCTCTATTCAACTTGATATAATTCTCATCATGTTGCCTTTTCATTTGCTCTGTATTGTAACCTGTTTCTTCAGCAATTAAACCATTGCCACTGTTGTCCCGAAAGACTTCTGGAGGATAAGGCATTGTCGGGAAATCTTTTAAGCTCTTTCCAATATCATTCAGAAGTTTTTCAATTTCTGTAAGAATAATTATAAAATAGTTTAACATTTTTAGTCAAATTATATATTCAAGATCTGTAATTATGGAAAATACAGATTTTTTTATACTCCGTTCATCACAAACAAAAAATGACTAAAGAGTAGAAAGAGATATCAGTATTAAGAATGAATGCCAAATTTAAAGATAGTCATACCCGCAAGAGCAAAATTTTGAATGTCATAGTCTGGGAGTTGTAAATTCCCATTACGACATTCTTTACGTTTTAGGAGGATGATATCGTCAGACATACATTTCCACTGAGCATTCCATAAAAACAGCGGATCAGAGATTGAGCAATATGCCAAAATGTTAACAAACATTTCACGTAGCTGTTTCGCAAAAGATGAGTGTGAATTCTCAACCATTGCTTCATGCCATTGACTACCATTCTGAAGAAGCCCCATAGCAGCACATGCTTCCTTGAAACTTTCAACAAAATGACCTTCAACCGTCATTAGCTCGTCAAATGAAGTACAACCTTTTCTCTGTATAAGTAACATGCGGAGATACAACAAATCATCGCCAGTAGCATGTACTTCTGTTAATATGCCAACTACATTACCTCTTTGGCGAGGTCTCCATTTACACTCTCGGGGTAGCCACGTAAAATGCGTAGGAAATTCAGCATAGGTAAAATCTCGAGCGGCCGGAAATTCTTTATTAGCTTCAAACCAAGCCTCAAGTTTTGTCCTTTTACTATTAGCTTGCTGAACAACTTCAGATAGTGTTGTACATGTTCTAAAACTGACGTACTTGTTGCCAGGTAAATGAATAGGTAATCTATCAACAGATGGCCACCGAGAATGTACATCAAAACCAAATATTTTCCATGCTGCTTCAGAGGCACAAACATAACGACCATCAAGATATTGATTTACTTCATTTAAACATGATTGCTTCTTCAATACACTACTATCAGGCATTGATTTGTGTTTTTAGGACCATAATAGCAGTATCATGACCTTTAATACAATACTTGAATAGATACTTAAGGGACCGAGCACTGTTACATACCTCGAGATTTATATGGCATTGAAAAAGAACCAATAAGTCTCTATTAAATGGAACAACAAATCTATTGTCCAAAAACACCTTTCTTTTTTATACTTCTGCCAGTGTTGCGTCTGCGATGAATGGGAAAACCACAATCATCAATATACATGTTACCATTGAACCTGCAATGAATGTACCGATATTTCATGGTAAAAAATAATCCAATTCTGTATAGAATTACATGGCAACGATCCTAAATATATTAATATGATGTTGGTTTAAATTGATTAATTTAAACCATGTAAATATAAAAAATCTCTGTTTATAACATTGTATGATACCTCTTAGGAAAGTGTCTTATACATCTTCATTTAACCATGCAAGGTGAATAGGTGTTTTCAACTCCACAGGGCCCATGAATCATGTAATTGCTGACAGCTGCATAACCAACATGATCTGTATCTTTTTTAGGTATTTTAGCACCGACCAGAGCATCTATTTGAGCAACTGTTTTGGACCTGGAATCCGGGTGTAGCCAAATCAACATATGCATGTGTGGAAGACCCCGATTCTGAAATTCTATTACATGTATAACTGTATAATGCGTTAGAATTAAATGCTCAGAGTAAAGAGTTTCTAAACTATCATAAGAGGAAAGGTTAATAAAAAAATACCTCCTATACATTTTCCAAAGTAGTTTTTCTTCTTTATCAAATGCATTAGTTGATCCAACTTGAGTTTAAAAACTCTGGACACTATGTCAGGTGCATCTTACACATCAACACCCGGTAAAGATTTCATCATCTCGGTTATTTCAGGCCACTTTGTATTACATGTCATTGTCAGGAAAAAAGAAGGGTGTCCAATAGCCCTACATAACGCAAGTGCATCCTTAAAATGTAGTGACATATACCTTTGTGAACCTGTGAAGGATGCAGGTAATACAACAGCTTTCCCAATATAATTGGGATCATGATCACCTTTACGCAAAGCATCTCAAATGGAAGTATACAGATCCGACCTTATAGTTGTTTGGTGAATAGTAACCCAATCCAACCGATATTGTTCAATTGCACAAAAGGCATCAACGACATACTGTTGCCACAAATGACCTGATAAATGCAGAGTCAACCCTAACACATAAAAAAATGATTTAGATAATGTGGTATATGACAAATTCTGATCAATTTGATGAAGCTAGTAAACATATCCTGAAAAAAACTTTTCATATGAGAGGTTACAATATACCTTCAGAAAGGCGAATCATCAACTTATAGCAATAATATTCTTTCATGGAAACATATTCTCGATATTTCTTTTCAAAATCATTATCATCGGGATTTATATCGGCTGATTTCGAAATTTTGTTTTATTCAATGGAATCTTTGTATGAAAACCTTCATCTGCATGGGGGAACAAAAGTGGATACCGGAGCTGCATAAAAAAATGTCAGTTTCCCAAACCCTCTGAAGCAATTTTGTACGCGTCTCCACAATTGTATCCCGAAAACCTAATGAATCTTCATTAGTACTTACTATCAGACCTCCAACCTCATCTGTAGGTCCAATTATATTAGGACGACCACTCACTAATTAAGAAGATAAGAGAACCAATCTAAACTCATCCTGTTCATTGTCTTTGAATCGCTCATGTGCATTATGAAATTGCCTAACCAATTCATTATGCTAATTTATCCATCAAAGCTTCAACAATGCTCTCGTCAATTTCATCTCTGCATCCACCAATTAGATTCATTCTATTCTCCAGTTCATTTTCAGTATCATAGATGTATAATTGACAAAATTTGGGAGATTCACCATCTACTGGAAGCATACTACCAAGAAGGTGAAGATTTTGACCTTTGACCTTAAAGCAATAGGGTGTTCCTCCATTGTTAATTCTGTGATCTATTTTACCACCACTGGAACACATCGCAAATAATGAATTTTAAAGACGATGGTTTAACTTGAAGTGGATTGTCCTGTCACTTCCATAGAGTAATGATCTTAGTGGCTCAGGAGGATGTTTCATAGGTGGGAGCTGAACCTGTCCATTCTTGCAGCATAGAGAAAAGGTAGGAGAACTGTTTTTGTTGGATTTGTTGTTCCGTTCCATATTCCACATATGGGCACCACACTGAACACATGTTGAGGTTGGTGGACCAATATTAACATAACCATCCCAAAGAACAATATAAGGCAAATCCACAGGCACACCCACATGAACCTACCCATGTTGAGCCTGTTCCTTCAAAACCATTAGTAGCTAGGAAACCAACCACCTCATCTTCTTAAAAGGACGATATGAGTTAAAGGAAGAGAAATGAGGTAACCTTAACTGTTTTGACTGAGAGTGGTGAGGACCAAATAGAACCTGAGTCATCATTGGTCAAGAGATCAAAGAAGAGTAAGAAATCTGAGCTGGCCACTCAAGCCACCTCTGTATCCCTACAACAGGATGCAGTTGTAAAAATGGGGGCTAAACAGACTCTAGATACATCCTCTCAATAGGGTGTGTCTATTGAAAAGAGCATTCACCCCAATGCACCTTGTACAGAGTCTGCACAACCTGCACCTAAAGCAATTCAAGTGTATGGTAGGAGAAATAAGGATGGCACACACAGTGAGGGCACATCTTTTGAAGCTCCCTCATCCATTCAGGGAGAGCTGCCAACACTCACTTCTGAGCAACCACTTCCAATCTCAAAAATTTCTTCTTTACCTACAGCACTTGAATCCATTTCTCAAGTGCAAGCTAAATCAAGTGACTTGGTTCAAGAAATCTTGTTCACCACCCAGACACTACAATCAGATGGTGAGAGGCTACTAGCTGGGGTAGACCTTGATGACACCATCAAAACCATGGGGGATTCATCAGTTTTTACAGAAGACCCCATGGAGATACTAAATGCACCTTCATGTGCAAATCAGTCTTCACAGACTGTAAGGTTTGAGGGTAGTACTCCTGAGGGGGAGCTATCTAAATCCTCCCCAATTCAAATAGAGGTTCCTCATTTAGGGACAACTCCCCTCAAAACCCTAGCAGAAATTGCTTTGACAGAAGATGTTAGTATTATAATTGCCAATGATCCTGCTATGGGGGAGGCAAGTTTATCACATTCAAGTAACAGTGCTTTGCAAGAAGCACAAGGGTTTGAGACTGGTGAACATGACAGTAACCCAGTCAAATCCCCTCCAATTCAATTGGAGGTTCCCACTTTATGTGATGAACAACAACTTGTCAAAACTACAGAGCAATCTGTGAGTAAAACTTTGACTTCAGTCACAGGTGGTTCTGATTCACAACCTTCCACATCTCAATTACACCTCATCTCCCAATGCCTCCAAGACACTAAAATCAACCTACTACAATTGAAGATCTTAGAGTTGATCAACTTGGAGGCCTTGCTCAAATCTCACAATAGCTACTCACATCCAACATGTCAAATCATGACTACCAAGCTATCATGCTCTCCTACCAGGCTGATGTTGAAGATAATTAATCAAAAATTATTGATGAAGCTGGTCATGATGCTAACTGTGATGCTTGGTTGGACAAGAAATTTACAATTGAGATGGATGTTGTGCTAGCTAAATTTAGGGAGGAATACATTACAATTATGGGAAGCAATGACAGATCCTTAACTCCACAAGAGGTGTATGATGCCATAAATAAGGTCTACAAAGATCAAATCAAGGCTTCCCACAACTT
The DNA here is from genome assembly GCF_009905375.1 of Apium graveolens. NCBI lineage: Eukaryota > Viridiplantae > Streptophyta > Magnoliopsida > Apiales > Apiaceae > Apium > Apium graveolens. The sequence goes on from NC_133652.1 coordinate 247,100,118, forward strand.
TGGAAAAGCACTACAAATCATATTGAATGGACATCAAGACAAAGTCATGAAGATGGTCAGAGAAAAGATAGACCAAATTATCCCCTCTCAAACTAAGATAAAAAACCAATTCAAAATCTTCTCAGAACAAATGTTAAGGTATGATCTCAGTGGTATTGTTGAAAGTGTAAATCAGCTCAAAGAATCCTTTATAGCCTTGCACAAGGTAGTTCAAGATCACATCACTAAATCCCATGACACAAGGTGGAAGTTGGATCAAATGCACACTGCAAGATACACTCCTTCACCTCTAGTCATGGATGAAATTTAGAAAGTTGTGCAAGCTACATTTGGACCATCTACTGCTCTCTCTACTAGCAGCTCCTCTCCACAAGACCTTCAAGAACTCAAGACACATGTAGCTTCTCTGGAAACCTCCAATGCATCTCTCAATGCTCAAGTTCAGGCTTTGACTTCTCTAGTCAAGAGTCAACAAACAGATATCAAGACCCAGGTGGACTCTCACAAGCATCTCCAAATACAAAACTATATTTCTTTGGGAGCCATCATGGGGAAGTTCAACATCCCTCTACCATCACTTCCTGAACAAATAAGGCCTGAAATTCCTACTCCCCTTCTCATGTGTGGCGCCCCAAAATCCGGGGTCGGGAATCTCGGAGGCCACGCTATCTAAACTACTATAAACCACATACCTTGCACCATAATATATAAATACTCACACTTTACAACCCCACACTTATCACACACACACACACACACTTACAGGTTATTGTCTTGGAAATAAACCATTCATTACTAGAGTAGATTAAACCGCAAAGTGATATTTATTACAACCCAAAAGTAATTAAGTCTTACCGGGAAATAACCTTTAAGTAAGGCTAGTCCGTCGGCCAAATATACGTTTCTTATTTATTACCTTACATAAGTCATACTTATAAATAAGTCGAACTAAAAACAACTAAAACCAATCCAGCTTATTCGGACTACCTGCGGTACAACACCAAACAATCTACTGAACAACTGGCCATTTCCTACCCGTTTCTTGGATGTGGTTCTCATGGTAGGCATCTTGATTCACTGTTGTGTTGTGTCATATAAAGAAAGCAAGAGTGAGCTATAATGCCCAACATAATAATATACAGTATGAAAATGACTGTATTATAAGCTTACGTAAAATATCATATATGATAATTATATTTTATTCAAAATTAGTTTTCCTTGGTGATACACATCTTCTTATGAAAACAATTATTTAGGGGATTTTATTATCCTGCGAATACCTTAATAGTAAACCCAGCACCTAGGCTTGGGTTACAGTATTGAATCACAATTCCAATTGGAAGAATAGGACACTCGTTGGAGCCACCGCATACGATGATCAGTCGTAATACGATAATAGTAACCTTTTCTACTAGTAGAAGGATGACACCTTCGTATCCCGGTTATCACCCTTGCCGCATTCGGGCTACGTGTCCCATTTTTTGGTATACACATACTTCACAAGTTCCTGAGTACACAGAGTACCTTCGCCTGCGGTACCTTTGATAGTCCATCTAGCACACATAGTACCAGAGTCTACCCCTCCCTTGTCCTTTTTTAAAAGAATTCTATCATATCTCGAGAACTCGAACCACATCGAAGTTCCCCAAACATTTTACTTGTTGATAGAACAGTTTATCTTACTAAGATATAAATGTAAATATATATATACGTACTTCCGAAATTTTCGGAGGAAATACTAAGGATGTGAGTTGACCGTTGTCAACAGATAATTAAATAAGGGGGAAAAGTTTCTTCTTGAAACTATATTCAAAATATTAAATAAGTCGGGATAATATTCTCCGACGATCTGAAATTATTCGAATAATTTTCAAAAATCAGAAAGTAATTTAAATCCGTATCTATGATTTTTAAATCATAAATAAACCCTTTAATAAACAGTAAATAATTAAATGATAATCGATAAAAAATTAAACCTCGAAGTAGTTTACTTTTAAAAGAATAAAATAATATTTCTCAACTAATTTATGTTTAATACATTAATAACTTTAATATTTAATCGAGATTGAATTAAATATTTACTGAAGAATACTTCTCCCTAATAAATGAATAGTAAGTAAATATTTCTTGTCCAAATGATAAAGTATAGTTGAGGGAATACGATCTTTGGAAATCGTTTTAATAAAAGCTCGAGGTGTTTAATATTGGTAAGTGGACGTTGAGTCCCTTTAAAAGGTACTACTATGGACTTGTAATCGTCCTATAATATCACCGAAATGATTCTCGGGTTTTTATCTTGAAATCCCGACCGCCTATCGGTCTTATTATAATACTTCACGCTTATAAAAGAATTAAACATTTCACGATATATACTTATCATACAACATCGCTATATCATGCGAAAATTCAATAACTACGTATCATGGCAAACATGGTACTTACGCAATGATAATAAAACAATCCTTTCACAACACAAATTAAATGGAATTGGGTTCGTAAATTTTCTTGGGTATTTCGAGGTGGAGGATGCTCTAGATTCCGCTCGGAAATCTATAATCATGAACACAATTTATTTCGTTAGGTCCTGTTCTAATTTACGGCTACCCGCACTCATGCGCTAATTAATATGCACCCTCTCAACTTATTTTATCCTTATTATTCCTTAAATTCCTTATTCACATCATGGTCGCTTCCTTTTTCAAAGTATCTTAAGTTCATTTTCGTTTTCGTCGTCGGCTCCACTTATGGATTCTAAGGTTTCTAATCGCGCGGTCTCGGCTCCGATATTTTTATAAAATTGAAAAATCATTATTTTCACTAGAAATTTTAATGGCAGTTAGGAAACTCAAAATACTACTCTCTGTAAAAATTTCATGATTTATGAACATTATTAAGTTGATCCTTTATATTTTCAAAATTCGTAATTCGTAGCAGTTTTTGTCGCGTAAATCACTTTTAGTAAAACGGCCATAACTTTTGATCCGTAAATCGGAATCAAGCGATTCAAGCGTATAATATCCGGGATATATCGTGTAATTATTTTTGCTATTAAATAATTATTATGTGTGTTCAGTATCTATTCTGTGAATTAACTGTTAAGTGTTATTTGTATTTGAATATTCAAAAATAGTATTAATTGAGTATTTCAATTTTTATATGTCCAAAATAAAATATAGATAATTGTCATATCTTCCTAATTATTATTATGTTGATTTATGAATTTATATGAATCATATGAAATTTATAAAATCTTTTTCCGAGTATTTAAAATCTATTTTATAAAAAACGGGAACCAACCGACGTCAACCGTTGATACGTTTTTGGAAACCGAAACTCTTCGGAGAACTCCTTCCTAACCTAATTGTAATATTCCGAGTATTTTCCATGTTTCGACTTTTTCGATCTGGCGTACGGTTTGTCCTGCACGGGTCCCGGCGCAACATTTTCGATACAATATTCGTTTTGGTAAATCAATAAAACCCGTATTTTCGATAAACGGGAGCTTTTTATTAAACTATCACAATTATCACTTCGTAATACGTGTAACCAGGCGCTGAGACCAAGACCGCAGTACAAATTGTACTGATTTGGATAATTATCCCGAAAACTGATACCGTTTGGATCAGTTTTTACAAATAAACGTACCGTTTTATATCCGGAATGATCCAACGAGATACTAATTTCCCGTAAATATAAATAGCCTTTTACCGTATTTTATTTCGTATCAAAATCATTTGCAGACAGATAATTATATAATTTTACAGAGAAAAATCATATATTCATAAACCTTTATGAGAATCAAACCACAAATTCAAGGTGTTAGTGAAATCCGTTTGGAAAGTTGGAGTAACCAATTTGAAGGTCTCAAGGAGTACTATCAGATTCCAGGACCTGTTTTACTGCAGAATCAAAGGTTGATTTTATATAAATTTAATTATTTTCGAATTATTTTTATGAAAAATATGATTTTTTGTTCGGATGATTGTTTGTATGATTTGATGATTGCATGTGGTAGAGTTTGTTTTCCTGATGATTTTGATATATTATATGTCTGATTTGGAGTTCAATAACATGCTCAAAAGTAGGTTTAATTTTCGAATTTCAAAATTAGGGTTTATAGCCCGTATGAATGTTTTCAATTGAAATTTGGGGGTTTTTGATTCAAGGGTTATTAGCTGTTAATTTATAGTGGGTTGTGTTCCTTATGAAATTTGCAATCGATTGGTATATAGCTCGTTAACAGAGGATTAATGAATCGAAGGGAGTTGTGTTTTGAAAGTTTTCGATGTTCGCCGGAAACCGGCGATGTTCTTGGCCAACTTCCGGCCAGAACAGAGATGATTATTGAGTGTTGATTTCATGAATAAGTTGCTGGTAACCTATAGATTTAATCTGGACAGTTTGGTGGCCTGAGGTGGCTGGAATCGTGTTCTCCGGCCACAATCCGGCGAGTCGACGGCTGGGCTGGCAAATTTGCAAACAGGCCCCTGTAGTTTTGTAGATGATGAAGTTTAGTCCCTGTAGTTTGTAAAGTTTTCAAAAATAGGATTCCTGTTTATAAAATGTTTAAAAATCATATTTCCTATTTATTTTTATTATAAAAATTCATTTTTAATTTCTGAAAATTCTAAAAATTAGTATTTTAATTCCGAAAATTATTTTTAATTCAAAAATAAATCTGAATTAATTAGTTAATAAATTTCAGTTGATTCTTAATTGATTAATTGGTCAATTAATTCAAAAATTAATTGATTAATTGATTTTAATTAATTATTTAATTAGATATAATTATTTAAAAATGATTTAAAAATTCCGAAAAATAGTTTCGAACTTTAAAGTATTATTCTAAATTATTTCCAAGGCTCGATAATTATTACTAAATTGTTTCGGAGCCAGAATTGGCCAACCGAACCTTGTTTATTAACCCGAAATTGATCCAATGACCCGTATTAATTCTGAAAAATACTTTAAAAATCATTTTAAATACCCGAAAGCATATTTATGACCCGAGACTTCTTTATAAATGATATGTCATTGATTACGTGATGTATTATGTGTTATACCTGACTTGTTGATTGACTATCGGTCTATATATTCGGTGTTTACTTGGTTATTGCATAACTTTCAATCCGTTAATTGGATTTGGGTGAAACGAAGGGTAGATAGAAGTATGTGTTGAATAGAATCCTATGAGCTGATGATTGATAGATGCTTATAATATGTGAGCAGAAGAGGAAAGACATAGGAAAGGGAAACATGTAGTTGAGGAGTAAAACGATTGTGATTGGAAGCGAGTGCAGGATAGTAAGCTAATACCAGGCAAGTGTTCTGAACTTTCTCGAGATATTGTAGTACTTGATAGTCTTGTTGACATTGCAAGTGCTTTGAAGCACAGAAACCTAAACCCTGATTTCAGTTATTGTTCTTGAGCCATGAACCATATTCTTTCTAAGCCATTGATTATTGTATACCCAAACACGAACCACAAATCTACGATACTACTCCACAAATACATACAAACTAAATACCAGACACTGAACTGAATTATTATATACTCAACCCATGGTATCTTATGCTTTGAAAGACCAAATTCTTGAAACCCTGAAACATTGATTCCTTTGTTATCCAATTCTTTCATTACCCAACATCCAAGCCTTGAAAGTACCTTGTTGATCTACACAAGGGTTGAAACCCTTTCATTGTTAAACACTCACTGTTGTTAATGATTCTGATTATTGTTTATTATTGTTTAATTTTGTTATTATGTTAGAATTGGATTGTTTTTATAAAATTGTGGACCAGATTCGTGGTCAGACCATAAAATGGTCAAGTTAGGCCAATGTGTGCCTTGGATCCAGTAGTTAGAGCAATGATGTGTGCTTTGCTCGGGGTTAGTGCGTGACTGATCAGCAGCCTAACCTTGGTTTTAAAATAAAAATATAGTATCCAATTTTAAATTATAATCCATTGTTCACTTGATATCATAACCATATTCACTTGATGATCATTATTCTCAGTTTTGTCATTGTGACTTGCTGAGCTAGTTAGCTCATTTGTGCGATGTTGTTTATACTCTTTCCAGTTAAGAAGGAACCAGTTGGTAGCAAGGATCCCCAGTCCAGTGCGAGAGCTAGTGATTAAGGCTGTTGAAGCTGAGCTAGTAGGCTTCTTTTGGAATAATGTAAATTGTAAAAGTTTGTAATATGTTTAATACTCAGTTCGAGTTTGAATGGTTGAGATTTAATCGGTATGTAATATATTAGTGTGTTTGGCTTGTGTGCATACTTTAACCTGTTGCGATCCGTGGTAGTTGGTAAGTAGGGTCATTGCATATTATTATTATCTTTAGTATTGTTATAAGCAGGTTATAAATAAGGTATGTGTGTGGACCCCAAACTTCTGACCCGGGTTTGGAGGGCGCCACAGTTTTGGTATCAGAGCTATAGGTTATAAGTCACTGACACAAGCTTAGTTTGACGGGAATGGGTAGAGGGTTAGGATTAGAAGTAAGAAATAGAAGGATAGAATGTTGAGAGGTTGAGTGTTGCGGTATAACCAGTAGTAGTATAATTCGCGTCGTGGTTCGAGATTTTTATATTGCGATATAATTTCAGATAGCAGAGATGGCCGACTCTTTTATTCCCGTATCAGCTGATCACTCAGAGCCTTCAGTTGGAGCACCAACATCGGATCCACGTCCTGTTATTCCACCAGCATTGGCTATTCTACCTCCACCGGTGTTGCAGCCCGTACCACTGCAGGCTATTCCACCCCCAGGCATGAGGCCACCTTTCAGAGGACCCCCACCTGCTGACTCAAGATTTACTGGCCATTCAGTTACAGGAGTACCTTTTCAGTTCTCTTCTTATCCTGTCCCATATCATCAGTTTGAGGCTTGCCTTATGGAGCAGCGATTCCTTCAGAGTCAGATTCAGGAATTACTACATATCATGCGTACCAGAGAGGTTGGGAGTGGTGAGAGGCGACTCAGAGAGAGGCTACAGGCGTTTCATAAGACAGCTGCAGTGAGGATTGCTGAGGCTACACATGAGGACATCACCCTTGATTTCCTAGTGGAATGGGCTAAGTGGGTTCTAGAGGAGCTTGAAGAGATTGGAGGTCCAGACTTGCCATGAGTCAGAAATCCAGAGACGGAGATGCTAAGCCCTATTGTTATGGTTGTATAGTATGTACAGTAGTGTGTAGTGTGTATCAGTAGACTTTTGAGTTGTATTTATAGACTAGCGATGTTGACTAGTGAGTAGGTTGTTGTACCCTTTTGCTTTTACTTTTAAAGCGTCTTTACGCTTGTACCACCTAAAACTTTTGATCTATATATATCAGTACCTTTTCTTTTCCAGCACTGTCGATTACTTTATCGCACCTGTTTTACTTTACCTTATTTATTGCACCAGTATACCATGTGATACCATGTACCCTGTTTTCCATAACTGTTTATATTCTGTAAAAAAGCATGCAATTTACTTAGTTACACATGTTTTCAAAAAGAGATATTCCTGTTTTACAAAACTTTTCCTTTATGCAAAGAATTGATTCAAAAGCTAAATAAATTGATTGATTCTTTACAGAAAATGCCTCCCAGAAGAAATACCCGCACCAACACCCAAAATGAAGAAACCAACAACAACAACAATAATAACCAAGATGAGACAAACCAGAATGTGAACCCAGGACCCATAGACCCAGCAATAGCCCAGATTCTCCAAATCTTGGCCCAACAAACAGTTCACTTAGACACAACAACAACAAAGACAGACCAATCCCCAGGTAACTTTCAAAACTTTTCAGGCAGTAAACCCACCAGAATTCAAGGGTTCCTTAGAGCCTATTGAAGCAAATGTGTGGTTAAAGGAAATAGAGAAGGCATTTGCCTTGGTAAAGGTGAAAGAGGAGAAAAAGTTAAGTTTGCAAGTTACTATTTGAAGAATGAGGCCACCTACTGGTGGGAGATGGTGAAGACATTGGAAGGTACATATGTTATTACTTGGGAGAGGTTTAAGGAATTATTTCTAGAAAAGTATTTTCCTCAGTTTGTTCAAGATCAGATGGAGCTGAAGTTTTTAGAGTTAAAGCAAGGAACTATGTCGGTGGCAGATTATGAGAGTAAATTTGAAGAATTGTCAAGGTATGTGCTGTCGTATGTTGATACTGAGAGAAAGAAAGCTAAGAGATTCCAGCAAGGCTTGAAGCCATGGATTAGAGGGAAGGTAGCTATTTTTGAGTTGGAGACTTATGCAGGGGTTGTACAGAAGGCTATGATTGCGGAGACCGAAAGTGAGGTGTCACAGAAGGAAAAAGAGAGCAAGAAAAGGAAGGTTGAGGGAAGTGAGGGTCAGTTACACCCAGGGAAGTTTCCAAACTTTAAGAAGGGCAAGTTCCAGCCAGGGAGAAATTTTAATTTCAGGAGACAAAATGCAGGAGACAGAGGCCAGGGCAACCATCCAGCTAATGTGAATCAGCCGAATCAGTTAAGATTAACTTTTCCAGATTGTCAAGTTTGTGGAAAGAAGCATGGAGGAGTTTGTAACAAGTTGAATGTGGTATGTTTCAAATACAACCAGAAAGGGCACTATTCGAGGGAGTGTCGAAATCAGCCAGCTAGAGAGCCAGCAAATAAGGATCAGCCTATCCGAAATCCAGCAGTAAAGGTTCCAGCCATTGGATTTACGTGCTTCAAATGTGGAAAGCCAGGACATATGGCCAGGGATTGCAAGACATCAGCCCCAGCCAGTAATGCATTGAGGATTATGGGATCTACCCCAGCAGTAAATGAGGCTCCAAGGGCTAGAGTTTTCGACATGTCAGTGAAGGATGCTATCCAGGATATAGATGTCGTGGCAGGTACGCTCAATGTGAATTCTTTATGTAACACCCCCAGATCCGGGGTCGGGGATCCGGGTCGTCACGAGTTCCATTTCCCTTAATCATACCCAATTTTAATAATTACTCAACTACTCTGTACTGTGACCCCACAATAAACACACACCACACGTTATAGTCTCAGAGATGAACATCCAAAAATAACCACAAGTCATTTTATTCCACAATTATCTGCCAATACACCTTAAAAGGTTTTCTGAATAAATTTACATTTCTTTGCCATTATTACAATTCATAAATATAAATAAATCTGGTCCATCAAAAGTTGAAAGCCTAGCCTATTGGTAGTTCCTACCTCAGCTACGGCGGCATCAATGCTTCTAGAAAACTGCGGAACGTCTCCTAATCGCTTGCGAATCGGGAGCTTGGTTCTGTTCATCTTTTCTATCTGTTGTTGTGTGATGAAAGAAGAAAGCAAGGGTGAGCAGCAAGCCCACCAAAATAATATGTATAATGATTAATAGTATATGAGCCTACTCATAATACTCATGAAAGTCTTGGTCAAAAGAAATGAACCAAGTTTGATATCTTAATGCGATGAAGTCGCAAAATATTCAGTATATATACATATATACTTTTCAAAATATTGGAAGTCCTCTTCCATGCATAATATACACAAAGTCTTGGTGTATAACTGTATAAAAAAAATATCGTTGCAAGGTGATCTCATATATCTAACCTTGTCTCAACGTTTTTCTGAAAATCTTTGTCATTCATAAGACAATTATTAATTAGATATAAGTTTAAAAGATGAGGTTACCAAATACCCCAATATACTTATATCTTTCCCAATACTACTCGAACTACCACCGTTCAAGTTATAATCAATTTCAAAAGTTCATCCCACTGATGAGACCACAAGATAAGACTTGAATAGATTCAATCTTTGAAATATTATTGAATGAAAAAGTTATGAGATACTTTATTTAGTCCCGATATATATATATATCCACATACATATATATCCCGAAAACATTTCCTGGAACCTCTGTTATGTGAAGTATGAACAGAGTTCGAAACATCCAATGAATTTTGGAAAGGAAAAGAATTTTGGCATAAACCCGATATCTCGCTGATCAGGCAAAGATACCAATAAGTAACCTTTTCTACTAGTAGATGGACGAATTCCCCACTGGTCATCACCCTGGTCATAATTAAGACCTATGCTGGACTGCCACTCAGCCACTTATGCATTTGATGGACTCCCACTGAGCCACTTACACAATAATAGACCGTACCCCGGCCTGTCGCTTATGCCGACTCAATGAGAGGGGCTTACTTCCCGAACGTTGGGCAAGTAATCAATTCATTTACCAAATCTGCAACCTTGTTGCGAATATAAAATACACCACAGAGCCGGATTCCCCAGGTTTTGAGCGAGTATTTAAATCCCCTTAAAAAGGAAGATCTTAAATATAAAAATGAGTTTTGGGATCCGCTCTGACTTTTAAAAATCACTTTGAAGACTCGAAAACACTTTAAAGAGTGTTTGGAGTAAAGCTGATTTAATGAAGTAAATCAGTCCCCAGAATATTAGAAAATATCTGAATATTATTAATTAAATAATATTCCCATAAAGAATAATCTTTATAAAAAAAAATAATTGAAGTAGAAGTATTAAAATTTATACTTGAAACGAGTATTAAATAACCAAAGATATACTTATATGAAAGTATTATCTTTATTTGAATAATCGAAAATAAGTTTGATTATTTACACCTTATTCTTTAATAAAATAAAGAATATATTTCAGCAAATAATCGGAGTCATAGATCCTCAAATGAATATTCAAATAATATTCAATAAATAAAATAAGCTGAGTCATAATACCTCGAATGAATATTATAAATAATATTCATTAAATAAAATAAAGGAGTCATACATCCTCAAATGAATATTCAAATAATATTCAATAAATAAAATAAGCTGAGTCATAATACCTCGAATGAATATTATAAATAATATTCATTAAATAAAATAAAGGAGTCATACATCCTCAAATGAATATTCAAATAATATTCAATAAATAAAATAAGCTGAGTCATAATACCTCGAATGAATATTATAAATAATATTCATTAAATAAAATAAAGGAGTCATACATCCTCAAATGAATATTCAAATAATATTCAATAAATAAAATAAGCTGAGTCATAATACCTCGAATGAATATTATAAATAATATTCATTAAATAAAATAAAGGAGTCATACATCCTCAAATGAATATTCAAATAATATTCAATAAATAAAATAAGCTGAGTCATAATACCTCGAATGAATATTATAAATAATATTCATTAAATAAAATAAAGGAGTCATACATCCTCAAATGAATATTCAAATAATATTCATTTAATATAAAGGAGTCATACGCCTTCGAATAATATTCGAAAATAATATTCAATAATAAAATAAAGTTAAAGTAGTCGAATAAACCTTATTCGATTAATAGTTTTGAAAACTATGCCCATATATATATATATAAGTATATATATATATATATATCCATATATACAAAATCTACTCGGGATCCTCGACTCCCGGTTTTAGAAAATATTTCCACCTTTGGGTCCCTATACTAAGGGTATACGCAAATACCGCTTATCTCTAGCATAGGTATTATGCAACGAATAAGCATTTGAACCAACAGATATATAAATCAAGAATACGAAACAGGCATGCATATATATACCATATCAGCATGCTTCAATATATCGCAACATTTGCTAATTAACCAACATGCATCTATCGCAAGATAATGCATATACATATATTCATCACAACAACAGTATAACGGGTAGAAAACTTGCCTGAGCGACTGGGGGTTACGAATGGCTCGGGACGAGTCTGGTAACCTATAAGCAACAAGTAAGTTGGAATTAAACCAAAGTCACTTGTTAATCTATAATTTAACTAACTTAGACTCTAACGCTCGTTTTGCGCTCACTGATTCGCTTAAGTCACTCGGGTACCCTCGGCTCCACCATTTTTAATAATTTAACCTTTACGAGTTTTAAAGCGATTCCTTCGCGAGTGACTTACCAACTGCCTAAAACACTTACCATAAATGTTTCATGCATTAATTAACCCTTTTTGGTCTTTAACCTACATTTCAAAGTAAGGCGAGGGAAAAAGTTTCGTTCGTGAAACGCCGTTACTTGAAACGGTCGTTTCTCCTAAACCGTAAATCGGAATCGAACGGACTACATATCAAAACGAAGCTCGTAACATGAGCTATCTAAACATGGCAGTGGTCACAATTTAGCAGGGGGTTCTCGGGTCCTAATGCTATGCACAAAAACAGTCCAAAGAAAATCGGACGTTACGACGGCTATGCTTACGCGATTTCCCATTTTTTAAACTATCCACAATCAACACAAACCATCCTCAAATCCAGCACACAACAAACACCCATCCTTATCACATCATAACAACCCCAACCAATTCAATTTAACCATTCATACTTATGCTTAAACTTTACTTTAATCATTCTTAAGTTTCTTTAAATCAAAACCACAAAATTACCATTTCATTTCACTACCATTCCAAATCTCAAACTCTAATCATAACAACAACTACAATAACATCCTACTCATCAAAATCACCTTATAATATACATGAACCTAGGGTTTGAAAATGGTATACCTTCCTTGAAGTGGTGGGTTGAGCTAGGAAGCCTTAAGAAGCTTGGAGAAGCCTTAGGAAAGCTTGGATCTTTAAGAAAACAAGAAAAAGTTCAAGTTAAAAACTTGAAAACACTATTCATTGTCTTCTTCATTGATTAAATGGAGAAGCTAGAGAAAGAATTAATGGCTTAAACTCATGATATAGCCATAACTAAGCATAAAGATGGTTAGGGAATTTTCTTACCAATTAAGGATGCTTGGATCTTGATTTTTGAAAAATCTACCCTTTAAAATGTGTAAAAGCCGAGAGCAAAGTGAAGAACAAGGCCTTGGTTGATTTTGATTTTTTTGATGAAATGATTTTTCTAGCTTGGTTGGCTTGGTCTTTGTTTTTGATTTAGCAAATTACTTCCTTGCCCTTGAATTTGTGTGGTTCTTATTCAACCACACCTCCTTCCTTCCCATGTCATGCTTACCTCATCCTCATGATGTCATCCTTCCTTCCTTGTCTTCTTTCTATTGGTTGGATGACATCATTCCCATTAATCCCTTTGATTAACTTCCTAATCGTTTGCCTAATGACCGCTGATCTGTTGTACGATTCGCTTAACTTTCGTTCTCGTCTATCGTTTAAAGGATCATACCCGGGATCTTATTACTTAGGTTCCCTTAACCTTTCTCAATACATTATATTCCTTTTTATGATCCTCTATTATAATCCTTTAATTTAAATCCTTTTTATTCTGTTACCTTATACTCAATTCTCTCCGTATCTTATGGATTTCCGGGAAAAACCAAAGTGTTCGGAATTGGATTCTGACGATCTTTACATACACTTATATACCACATAGGGTACTAATAATATCCCATAAGATCAATAACAGAACCCCTACATAGCGTGGCATGAAAAGTTTTCTCGTTCAGCAAAAACACTATTCATAAGGGTTTCAAAATTTCTCAAAAATTGGGGTTATTACAGTCTCCCCTCCTTAAAAGGATTCCGTCCCGGAATCAGATAGAAAACAAATGGGGATACTTTCTTAGCATTACACTTTCTAACTCTCGAGTCAATTTTCCCACATTGTGGTTCTACCACCAAACTCTGCCTAGTTTGATAATCCTTCTCCTAAGCACTTGTCCCTTTTCACTCTATAACCCTTCCTGGTTGCTCCATATAGGTTACATCGGGTTGCATATCTATGCTCTCATATGCCTCTATTCATCTGGCATCTAAATTACACTTCCTTAACATTGATACGTGAAACACGTTACGAACTTGCTACAGGTTCTGGGTTAAGGCTAGCTCATATGCTAACTTCCCAAACGTCTTAATATATCCAAGGGTCCAACAAATTGTAGACTTAGCTTTCCTTTCTTTCCGAACCTCATCAATCCTTTCCAAGGGATACCTATAACATTACTAGGTCCCCTATTTAATACTCTTTATCCTTTCGTGTCAAATCAACATACTTATCATGTCCATCTTGGGCTACTACCAGCCGTCCTCTGATTAGATCTATCATATCCTTGGTCCGTTGGACTACTGCGGGTCCGAGCATCTTGCGCTCTACAACTTCATCCTAACATAAGGGAGATCGAAATTGTCTTCCCTCAAGGATCTCATAAGGCGACATCTCGATAATGACATATGATCTATTGTCGTAAGATAACTCAATCCGAATTAAGTGATCATTCCAATTTCTTTTAAGTCTATTGCACAGACTCTCATCATAGCTTCCAATCATTAGAGCTCTTGCTCCTCAATACCCATTCTTTTCCGGTTCGTAATCGCTATCACCTTCCGTTCCTAATATTATACTGGTCATACTTTTGCTCGCTAGCGTTCTATAACCCTTTAATAACCACGTCAACCTTAGTATCACGAATGTATTCCCATTCCGCATACTACCACCACTTTATTACTCCTCTTTTTTTTTTTTTTTTTTTTTTAGCTGTTTCTATTTTCCAAAATTTGATCAATCAAATAGAAGTAAAGGAATTTGTTGAGAGATCACTATGATCATGAACACTTGTTATATCGCATAGTTAGTACAGAAGGTGGCCAGCCTTTAGTACTTGACAAGCAATTAAACAATATGTGGTATCCTACTAGGCTTCTATCACAAAGATAGATAGTCATTCGGCAATACCTCCCCTTCTGGAAGGGTTGTTCTTCTCAGCTTACACGAAATGAAAAGAAGAGAAAAGAACGAACTGAAGAGAATTGTATATATGAAAAAAAAATATACTGCCACAAAATATCTGGCTTGGAACCTACCTCTGAACTATAGAGGTTTATCATAGAAGAACAAAACATATATGTATTTATATCAACATCAAGTATTATAGCATCGCATTTCACGTGCCTAAATATTTTCGCTATCCCGTCCATCATTCTATGGACCCATGCTCTTCCTCGAGCTTATACACAATTACCTTTGAAACTCCCTCGACATCGAAAATCGAATTTGGGATCTCATTCTATATATCACCGTTACTAGGATTCTATGCTCGCACCGCAACCTTCCTCGTATAATAATACGACTCTCTATTGATAAGAAAGAATAATAATTCACTAGGTAGATACTCTACTTAATTAGTCTATCAATGATAACTTATACACTACCACGACCCGATTAGTGGTACTCAATCTCAACACCCATTCCAATACAACTCTCACGGTTGTAATCAGCTCATTACTCGCAGAATCATTGCTGCCTTACTATGGTCCACCACTGACCTACTGTAGTCATTCATTTTCCATGAAGTCTTAATAGCTAACCATACGGAGTCCATACATCTCGTATCTAATTCTCCTAAGGAGTTAACATAACCACCAATCACAATTCATGAAGAACACTCCAAACTCTGACGTACTTTCATGACATGAAGTAGATAAAATTGCAGAAGAGTTTCAATCAAAGCAACGATAGCAGGTTAATACCATTCTTAATCATATGCCTTAAATAGAAGACTTAACTCAAATGTTCGTCTAGTCCTTTTTGAAACATGGTCCTGGCTTATCTCAAGATAGGACCTTCTAAGATAGATAGCCCGTTCATGGCGATTACACAAATTAAACCTTTACCAACTACTATTACGGTTGGGTATTGCACAGTCATCAGAAGGAATGTCAATCTTCCAAACCATAATACAACCTTCACAGTTTTAACCATCATCACTGTATTCTTTTGGCACAAGCGCCTATAATTATCCTCTTACCTTTAAAGTGTCGGCCACCTCTTTAGCCTTTCCTGATAGTAAAATTTCCTTACAGTCAATGTCATTTTAACCACCTCCAAATAAATTTTCTACCTTATTTCAATCACAGCTTATGTGAAAATGCTTTCCTTAAAATCTGATGAGTAAAAATAAAAAAAAATCACCATTTTTTTTCCATAAGTTATTGCCTCAGTCTTTAGAGGTTAATCACTGTCATGACTGACTCTCAATCATAATTAGAACATCTTTTATCTTAAGTCCTAATTGCCCTGAACAATTTCGACCATTACTGGTTCGATCCATACTTTCTCGTGGTTTAACACGTGCCCCACTTGGCAACATTATAATTATGTCATATTTCCTTTATCAACATTTTTATTCTTGAGAATTTTGAATATTTCCTTTCTCCTTGTAAAACCTCTAAGGTTATCCTTTAATCGTTCCTCCTGTATTCCCTATATACAGGGCATATCAAAATACCACTTACTAATACTAGAACCATTGTCTATATACTTCTGAAGAATTTCTCCACTGATCCTTAAAGGTTATTATTACCTTAATCCTTTCCAATTCATACTGTCAAAACTCATACTATCCCTATTAAGGGTGAAATTCCAACCTTTATGCATTCCTCGAGGATTCATTTTAAGTTACCGATGTTCTATCCTTAATTCCACCTTTAAAAGGTACATGCATCCTTCCATGGATAAATCAAGTCATATATCCCTGATAAGGGTATCTTATTCAATCATTCCCACCTCGATAGTATATGCCTAATTTCATAATAGCATCCTTATTCAAATTGAGGTCAATCCATATGGCCTCCAAAAGATAACAATGGTCATCCGCTTTTCTTTCCTGATTTGGTAATGATAACATGGATGTTCTGGAAGATATTGGTCATGTTCAACGTGAACTTCTTCTTAATAATTCCTTATTTACTTTTTTTGTTTATCTCAACAGTCACCTCAATGTTGGGATACCTCCCATACCTGGCGTCTCCCTTTCTGGGTATCGAGCCACCGGTCTTACATTTCACATTATTGAAGGTCACTTCCTTCATCCAATTTTTCCTGATTTCTTACTTTCTTGTCTACTCAGTCTATCCGTGTCTCAATATTTATCCTTCGAACTATCTCAAGGTTTCCTCGAATCCTCCCAACTTAAAGGGGGTACAATATATGTATCTCTTATGCCTTCAACCATCAATTTTAACTCATGGTGGATCATCATCCTGACGATTACATACTTTTCTATTTCTATTGCTATGAGTCTTTAGGGTTTCCTCATACCCAACTCCCTTATCATTCCTCAAACTCTATTGCCTTTATATTCCTTTCCACTTCAGTTTCTTTTTATTTTCCTTTCTCTTATCATTATTTCAAAAATCAATCACAATATAAGCATTGATTTCAAACATCCCGTCATTCTGGATTCGTGTCCTCAGAACGAATCTTGACAACTTTTACAACTTAGATTCATAATTTATCATACTTGTCTGCCTTTGTTCTGGCTCTAAAGCTTTTACACTATCTCCTTATCTTTGGGAATTACTTTCCCGAAAACAATTGACTGGACTTAAATCAGTTTATTCTAACCTCTGGCTCCGTGCCTTTCTTGGTCTTTCACCAACGGGTGGTCTCTCTCTTAGGAGGGTAAGTGACAAAACAGTCTTTTGTGGTTCGTCAATCATTTAGAGTCTCAAATGATTCATCTATTTCCTTTAGCCAGGCTCTTGCCTCGACTGGGTCAGCTTGTTCCTTGGAACTCTGAGAGCTTAGCGACTTAAAGGTCATGAAAGAATTTCCCACCGCACTGTCTCCTCAGGGTGGTGGTTGGGGATAATAGTCTAAGTTCTCTTTAGACAGGTCCATGAATTGCCGTATAGGGGTACCATCTCGGGTCTCCTTTCCTTACTCGACTTTTGATTCCTCAGTCTAAATATTTCTTCCTACTCCCCATAATTGGAGTCATCTTTTAATTTAAAATCTTCATTTTCCACTTTATTATATTCCGGGTTCTTTAAATTTTAATTGCAACCTCCCTGATTATTACGTTCCAGGTTTGCCCTTAATCTTTTTCCTTGTGGGGGCATATTACTTGGAAAATTTTGAGAATCTCCGGATATTTGTCTTACTTACTTTGCTTAAGTCTTCCCCTTCGTTTAGTCCTTGCACGATTGTAAATCATGAATTCTTAAGTTCGATAAACTTCATGACACTCTCTTAAGTGTTAATAGAGCAATTAACAATGTGATTTATCACAAACAAACTGACCTGAACTGAAATTAACGAATATATACATAACCATTTGTTCGAGGGTACAACAACTGAACATATTACAGAGGGTTACATCATTTGAACTTATCGCTCCTATCCCAAAAGTACTACCGTAGATAGTCATCTCATCATTAAAACTAATCATTCATCACTTAGGCTAATCCTCCAAAAGCGGTGCTACATGAAACCCTTGTTTGATTGCTCTGGCTCTACACACTACCATGGATTAAGAGATGCGAGCACGCATGACATCCCTAACCTGCTCCATCACAGAGGTGATGAGGTCTAAGATAGTCGCAAGTAGAGCCGGATCGACCTGACCCTCAAGATGGCCTCTAGCTGTAACACGGGTGGTAGCCTCAATCCTTTCCATGCTATACGCTAATCCTGCCGGAAGTATCCCGCCCTCAATCCTTGGTGCAGTAAGTCGATCCAACAGATCACTCCTAACATTACGGGCCTCAGACAGGCCACCCAAAGTCATATAATAATTGGCGATAAGAGAAGCCTGAGTGGTAGCATCTAGCAGTCCATGGGGTGCGGGTGGTGCAGACCCAGAAGATCCAAATGGATAACCAAGCACGGTATCAGGTGACAATGGTGCAGGGGATAAAGGTGGCATTTCCTCAGTATGTGCTGGGCTCTGTACAGGGGAGGGAACAGGAATTGGTGGAACCTCATGGATGTCTACAGGAGCCTCTGAAAGAGGGTCTGATACTGGTATAATTGGGGTCGTGGAAGGCCCCACTCCTTCTGCCCTCATTAACCTTTGTGCCCTTGGTAACTCTTCATCCTCTAGGGCCACCCTCGCGGCCATTCTTGCTCTGGTAGTCGCCCTGACTATGGTCATCAGTTCCTCAGCGGTCCTCTCTTCATTCTCATCAGGATCCTCCATGAGATCCTCCTCAGCCACAATCCTTTCCGGAATAACATCCTCAACCGCAACATTCTCTATCTGAACCTCATCCGGTCCCTCATTAGGGTACTCCATCGGATTCACAATTTGATCTCCAACTTGTAATAAAACATCCTCATGTTGATGCTCCTGAACCTCAAGGTTCGGTGCTCCGCTGCCCTATACGAGAACGAACTACGTTACTATCACGATACTTATAAGGGTTCCCGTAAGGGTTTTAACTGTCAGTACTACGTTAGGTAGTCCGACTATGAACTTGGCAAGAGTTCTTATTATCTTAGTGAACTTATTATCTTAACGTCCCATCATCTCTGAGGTTTATAACGCTTAGCTCTGATACCATTTCTGTAACACCCCCAGATCCGGGGTCGGGGATCCGGGTCGTCACGAGTTCCATTTCCCTTAATCACACCCAATTTTAATAATTACTCAACTACTCTGTACTGTGACCCCACAATAAACACACACCACACGTTATAGTCTCAGAGATGAACATCCAAAAATAACCACAAGTCATTTTATTCCACAATTATCTGCCAATACACCTTAAAAGGTTTTCTGAATAAATTTACATTTCTTTGCCATTATTACAATTCATAAATATAAATAAATCTGGTCCATCAAAAGTTGAAAGCCTAGCCTATTGGTAGTTCCTACCTCAGCTACGGCGGCATCAATGCTTCTAGAAAACTGCGGAACGTCTCCTAATCGCTTGCGAATCGGGAGCTTGGTTCTGTTCATCTTTTCTATCTGTTGTTGTGTGATGAAAGAAGAAAGCAAGGGTGAGCAGCAAGCCCACCAAAATAATATGTATAATGATTAATAGTATATGAGCCTACTCATAATACTCATGAAAGTCTTGGTCAAAAGAAATGAACCAAGTTTGATATCTTAATGCGATGAAGTCGCAAAATATTCAGTATATATACATATATACTTTTCAAAATATTGGAAGTCCTCTTCCATGCATAATATACACAAAGTCCCGGTGTATAACTGTATAAAAAAAATATCGTTGCAAGGTGATCTCATATATCTAACCTTGTCTCAACGTTTTTCTGAAAATCTTTGTCATTCATAAGACAATTATTAATTAGATATAAGTTTAAAAGATGAGGTTACCAAATACCCCAATATACTTATATCTTTCCCAATACTACTCGAACTACCACCGTTCAAGTTATAATCAATTTCAAAAGTTCATCCCACTGATGAGACCACAAGATAAGACTTGAATAGATTCAATCTTTGAAATATTATTGAATGAAAAAGTTATGAGATACTTTATTTAGTCCCGATATATATATATATCCACATACATATATATCCCGAAAACATTTCCTGGAACCTCTGTTATGTGAAGTATGAACAGAGTTCGAAACATCCAATGAATTTTGGAAAGGAAAAGAATTTTGGCATAAACCCGATATCTCGCTGATCAGGCAAAGATACCAATAAGTAACCTTTTCTACTAGTAGATGGACGAATTCCCCACTGGTCATCACCCTGGTCATAATTAAGACCTATGCTGGACTGCCACTCAGCCACTTATGCATTTGATGGACTCCCACTGAGCCACTTACACAATAATAGACCGTACCCCGGCCTGTCGCTTATGCCGACTCAATGAGAGGGGCTTACTTCCCGAACGTTGGGCAAGTAATCAATTCATTTACCAAATCTGCAACCTTGTTGCGAATATAAAATACACCACAGAGCCGGATTCCCCAGGTTTTGAGCGAGTATTTAAATCCCCTTAAAAAGGAAGATCTTAAATATAAAAATGAGTTTTGGGATCCGCTCTGACTTTTAAAAATCACTTTGAAGACTCGAAAACACTTTAAAGAGTGTTTGGAGTAAAGCTGATTTAATGAAGTAAATCAGTCCCCAGAATATTAGAAAATATCTGAATATTATTAATTAAATAATATTCCCATAAAGAATAATCTTTATAAAAAAAAATAATTGAAGTAGAAGTATTAAAATTTATACTTGAAACGAGTATTAAATAACCAAAGATATACTTATATGAAAGTATTATCTTTATTTGAATAATCGAAAATAAGTTTGATTATTTACACCTTATTCTTTAATAAAATAAAGAATATATTTCAGCAAATAATCGGAGTCATAGATCCTCAAATGAATATTCAAATAATATTCAATAAATAAAATAAGCTGAGTCATAATACCTCGAATGAATATTATAAATAATATTCATTAAATAAAATAAAGGAGTCATACATCCTCAAATGAATATTCAAATAATATTCAATAAATAAAATAAGCTGAGTCATAATACCTCGAATGAATATTATAAATAATATTCATTAAATAAAATAAAGGAGTCATACATCCTCAAATGAATATTCAAATAATATTCAATAAATAAAATAAGCTGAGTCATAATACCTCGAATGAATATTATAAATAATATTCATTAAATAAAATAAAGGAGTCATACATCCTCAAATGAATATTCAAATAATATTCAATAAATAAAATAAGCTGAGTCATAATACCTCGAATGAATATTATAAATAATATTCATTAAATAAAATAAAGGAGTCATACATCCTCAAATGAATATTCAAATAATATTCAATAAATAAAATAAGCTGAGTCATAATACCTCGAATGAATATTATAAATAATATTCATTAAATAAAATAAAGGAGTCATACATCCTCAAATGAATATTCAAATAATATTCATTTAATATAAAGGAGTCATACGCCTTCGAATAATATTCGAAAATAATATTCAATAATAAAATAAAGTTAAAGTAGTCGAATAAACCTTATTCGATTAATAGTTTTGAAAACTATGCCCATATATATATATATATAAGTATATATATATATATATATCCATATATACAAAATCTACTCGGGATCCTCGACTCCCGGTTTTAGAAAATATTTCCACCTTTGGGTCCCTATACTAAGGGTATACGCAAATACCGCTTATCTCTAGCATAGGTATTATGCAACGAATAAGCATTTGAACCAACAGATATATAAATCAAGAATACGAAACAGGCATGCATATATATACCATATCAGCATGCTTCAATATATCGCAACATTTGCTAATTAACCAACATGCATCTATCGCAAGATAATGCATATACATATATTCATCACAACAACAGTATAACGGGTAGAAAACTTGCCTGAGCGACTGGGGGTTACGAATGGCTCGGGACGAGTCTGGTAACCTATAAGCAACAAGTAAGTTGGAATTAAACCAAAGTCACTTGTTAATCTATAATTTAACTAACTTAGACTCTAACGCTCGTTTTGCGCTCACTGATTCGCTTAAGTCACTCGGGTACCCTCGGCTCCACCATTTTTAATAATTTAACCTTTACGAGTTTTAAAGCGATTCCTTCGCGAGTGACTTACCAACTGCCTAAAACACTTACCATAAATGTTTCATGCATTAATTAACCCTTTTTGGTCTTTAACCTACATTTCAAAGTAAGGCGAGGGAAAAAGTTTCGTTCGTGAAACGCCGTTACTTGAAACGGTCGTTTCTCCTAAACCGTAAATCGGAATCGAACGGACTACATATCAAAACGAAGCTCGTAACATGAGCTATCTAAACATGGCAGTGGTCACAATTTAGCAGGGGGTTCTCGGGTCCTAATGCTATGCACAAAAACAGTCCAAAGAAAATCGGACGTTACGACGGCTATGCTTACGCGATTTCCCATTTTTTAAACTATCCACAATCAACACAAACCATCCTCAAATCCAGCACACAACAAACACCCATCCTTATCACATCATAACAACCCCAACCAATTCAATTTAACCATTCATACTTATGCTTAAACTTTACTTTAATCATTCTTAAGTTTCTTTAAATCAAAACCACAAAATTACCATTTCATTTCACTACCATTCCAAATCTCAAACTCTAATCATAACAACAACTACAATAACATCCTACTCATCAAAATCACCTTATAATATACATGAACCTAGGGTTTGAAAATGGTATACCTTCCTTGAAGTGGTGGGTTGAGCTAGGAAGCCTTAAGAAGCTTGGAGAAGCCTTAGGAAAGCTTGGATCTTTAAGAAAACAAGAAAAAGTTCAAGTTAAAAACTTGAAAACACTATTCATTGTCTTCTTCATTGATTAAATGGAGAAGCTAGAGAAAGAATTAATGGCTTAAACTCATGATATAGCCATAACTAAGCATAAAGATGGTTAGGGAATTTTCTTACCAATTAAGGATGCTTGGATCTTGATTTTTGAAAAATCTACCCTTTAAAATGTGTAAAAGCCGAGAGCAAAGTGAAGAACAAGGCCTTGGTTGATTTTGATTTTTTTGATGAAATGATTTTTCTAGCTTGGTTGGCTTGGTCTTTGTTTTTGATTTAGCAAATTACTTCCTTGCCCTTGAATTTGTGTGGTTCTTATTCAACCACACCTCCTTCCTTCCCATGTCATGCTTACCTCATCCTCATGATGTCATCCTTCCTTCCTTGTCTTCTTTCTATTGGTTGGATGACATCATTCCCATTAATCCCTTTGATTAACTTCCTAATCGTTTGCCTAATGACCGCTGATCTGTTGTACGATTCGCTTAACTTTCGTTCTCGTCTATCGTTTAAAGGATCATACCCGGGATCTTATTACTTAGGTTCCCTTAACCTTTCTCAATACATTATATTCCTTTTTATGATCCTCTATTATAATCCTTTAATTTAAATCCTTTTTATTCTGTTACCTTATACTCAATTCTCTCCGTATCTTATGGATTTCCGGGAAAAACCAAAGTGTTCGGAATTGGATTCTGACGATCTTTACATACACTTATATACCACATAGGGTACTAATAATATCCCATAAGATCAATAACAGAACCCCTACATAGCGTGGCATGAAAAGTTTTCTCGTTCAGCAAAAACACTATTCATAAGGGTTTCAAAATTTCTCAAAAATTGGGGTTATTACACTTTATGTGCCAAAGTGTTAATAGATTCGGGAGCAACTCGATCGTTTGTTTTACAAGATTTTGTTAGTAAGTTAAATTGTCCAGTTGAGTATTTAAATGAAATAATGATTGTGGAATTAGCAAATCAAGAACGTGTAACTGTGAATCAAGTTTGTGGGAATTGTGAGGTTGAGATTTCTGGTAGTAAGTTTTGTGTAGATTTGATACCATTTAAGTTAGGAGAATTTGATATTATATTAGGGATGGATTGGTTATCTAGGCATAATGCCCAGATAGATTGTCGAAACAAGAAGGTAATGGTGAAGATGCCTGACGAAAAGATAGTAACATTCAAGGGACAGAAGCAAGTAAAGAAGTTCTTAACAATAATTCAAGCTAAGAAGTTATTACGGCAAGGATGCAAGCATTTTATAGCATACGTGATTGACAAGAGTCAGGAGCTAGTAAAACTTGAAGATATTCCAGTTGTGAATGAATTTCCAGACGTGTTTCCCGACGAATTGCCAGGACTTCCTCCAGATAGGGAAATTGAATTTGCGATCGACTTAACACCTGGAACAGAACCAGTATCCAAGGCCCCGTACAGAATGGCGCCTGTTGAGATGAAAGAGCTAGCGAAACAGTTGCAGGAGTTGTTAGAGAAAGGAGTAATCAGACCCAGTGTATCCCCGTGGGGAGCACCGGTATTATTTGTCAAGAAAAAAGATGGAAGCATGAGACTATGTATTGACTATAGGGAGCTCAACAAGCTTACAATCAAAAATAAGTATCCGTTACCTAGAATTGATGATTTGTTTGACCAATTGAAGGGAGCCAAGTATTTCTCCAAGATCGATTTAAGATCGGGATATCATCAACTGAAGATCAAGCCAGAAGATATACCAAAGACAGCTTTTCGAACAAGGTATGGACATTATGAATTTCTAGTAATGTCTTTTGGATTGACCAACGCCCCGGCATCATTTATGGACCTGATGAACAGAATTTTCAAGGAATATTTGGACAAGTTCGTTATAGTATTTATAGACGATATTTTGATCTATTCAAAGACAGAAGAGGATCATGCGGAACATTTAAGGACAGCTTTGGAGATTTTAAGGAAAAAGAAGTTGTATGCTAAATTCTCGAAGTGTGAATTTTGGTTACAAGAGGTTCAGTTCTTAGGACACATAGTTACTAATGAAGGGATCAAAGTGGACCCGGCAAAGATCAAGGCAATTACGAATTGGGAAAGACCGAGAACACCCACCGAGGTAAGAAGTTTCCTAGGATTGGCGGGATATTATCGTCGATTTGTTCAAAATTTCTCAAGGATTGCCACACCATTAACAAAGCTTACATGAAAGAATGAGAAGTTTATATGGAACGACAAATGCGAGAAAAGTTTTCAGGAATTGAAGCGACGATTAATCACGGCACCTGTTTTGTCACTTCCAGACGACCAAGGGAATTTCGTAATTTATAGTGATGCTTCTCACAAAGGATTAGGATGTGTTCTTATGCAGCACGACAAGGTGATTGCGTATGCGTCAAGGCAGTTGAAACCACACGAACAGAAGTACCCTACTCATGATTTGGAGTTAGCAGCCATAGTATTTGCTTTGAAGATTTGGAGACATTATCTGTATGGAGAGAAATGTGAGATTTATACGGATCACAAAAGTTTAAAGTATATATTTACCCAGAAGGAACTTAATATGAGGCAAAGGATATGGTTAGAATTGATCAAGGATTATGATTGCTTGATTAATTATCATCCCGGTAAGGCGAGCGTTGTAGCAGATGCGTTAAGTCGGAAGGAAAGGTTAAATGTGTTATCCGTACCTGAAGAGATATATAAAGAATTTCAGAAATTAGAATTGGAGATTAGAATTTGCAAGCCTGAGGAAGCAAAAGTGTACATTATAATTTTCCAACCGGAGTTATGGGAGAAAATAAAGAAATGCCAGAAAGAGGTAATGGATCAAGATATAAATCGTTTGGTAGGTGAGGAATTATGCACGCAACAAGATGACCAAGGTATTCTGAGGTTTTCATCTAGAATTTGGATTCCACCGGTGACGGAGTTAAAGAATGAAATTCTACAGGAGGCACATAATTCAAGGTATTCCATCCATCCAGGAAGTACCAAGATGTATAGAGATTTAAAGAAGAATTATTGGTGGCCAGACATGAAGAGGGAAATTGCGGAATAGGTTAGCAAATGTTATACCTGTCAGAGGGTTAAAGCAGAGCATCAGAGACCAAGCGGATTGCTACAGCCATTGGAGATTCCAGAATGGAAGTGGGAACACATTGCCATAGATTTTATAGTTGGATTACCAAGGACAAGGGCTAATCATGATGCCATTTGGGTTATAGTGGATAGACTTACCAAGTCAGCTCATTTTCTGCCTATAAATGAAAGATTTTCGCTCGACAAGTTAGTCCATATGTACCTAAAAGAAATTGTAGTTCGTCATGGAGTTCCAGTGTCTATCATATCTGATCGAGATCTATGGTTTAACTCAAGATTCTGGAAGAGTTTTCAAGAATGTTTGGGAACAAGATTGAATATGAGTACGGCCTATCACCCACAGACGGACGACCAAAGTGAAAGAACGATCCAGACAATCGAGGACATGTTACGTGTTTGTGCTATTGATTTCAAAGGAAGTTGGGACGAGCATTTACCCCTGATAGAGTTTGCTTATAACAACAGTTATCACGCCAGCATTGGGATGCCACCCTATGAAGCCCTTTATGGACGCAAATGTAGATCTCCAGTATATTGGGATGAAGTAGGAGAACGTAAAATACTCGGACCTGAATTGGTGCAGCAGACAAAGGAAGTTGTTGAAATTATCCAGAAGAGATTATTAGCCGCACAAAATCATCAGAGAAAGTATGCAGACCAGTCAAGGAAGGACATGGAATTTGAAGAAGGGAGCTTGGTATTATTGAAAGTATCACCATGGAAAGGACTAACGAGGTTTGGGAAGAAAGGGAAGCTAAGCCCAAGATATGTCGGACCTTTTGAGATTTTAAAGCGCATAAGCAAAGTAGCTTATGAGTTGGCGTTACCACCGCACATGGAGCACATTCACAATGTTTTTCACATATCAATGCTTAAGAAGTATAATCCAGACTCCAGGCATGTAATAGAATATGAGCCAATAGAGCTTCAGGCAGATTTGTCATATGTAGAGAGTCGGATAGAGATTCTAGAGGAGCGAGAGAAGGTATTGGGGAATAAAGTGGTAAAGTTAGTAAGAGTATTGTGGAGAAACCCAAAGGTTGAAGAGTCAACCTGGGAGTTAGAAAGTGATATGAGAGAAAAGTACCCTCATTTATTTTCTTAAGAGATTCTGAGGACAGAATCCTTTTAAGGGGGGAAGGATGTAATATCCGGGATATATCGTGTAATTATTTTTGCTATTAAATAATTATTATGTGTGTTCTGTATCTATTCTGTGAATTAACTGTTAAGTGTTATTTGTATTTGAATATTCAAAAATAGTATTAATTGAGTATTTCAATTTTTATATGTCCAAAATAAAATATAGATAATTGTCATATCTTCCTAATTATTATTATGTTGATTTATGAATTTATATGAATCATATGAAATTTATAAAATCTTTTTCCGAGTATTTAAAATCTATTTTATAAAAAACGGGAACCAACCGACGTCAACCGTTGATATGTTTTTGGAAACCGAAACTCTTCCGAGAACTCCTTCCTAACCTAATTGTAATATTCCGAGCATTTTCCATGTTTTGACTTTTTCGATCCGGCGTACGGTTTCTCTTGCGCGGGTCCCGGCGTAACATTTTCGATACAATATTCGTTTCGGTAAATCAATAAAACCCGTATTTTCGATAAACGGGAGCTTTTTATTAAACTATCACAATTATCACTTCGTAATACGTGTAACCAGGCGCTGAGACCAAGACCGCAGTACAAATTGTACTGATTTGGATAATTATCCCGAAAACCGATACCGTTTGGATCAGTTTTTACAAATAAACGTATCGTTTTATATCCGGAATGATCCAACGGGATACTAATTTCCCGTAAATATAAATAGCCTTTTACCGTATTTTATTTCGTATCAAAATCATTTGCAGACAGATAATTATATAATTTTAGAGAGAAAAATCATATATTCATAAACCTTTCTGAGAATCAAACCACAAATTCAAGGTGTTAGTGAAATCCGTTTGGAAAGTTGGAGTAACCAATTTGAAGGTCTCAAGGAGTACTATCAGATTCCAGGACCTGTTTTACTGCAGAATCAAAGGTTGATTTTATATAAATTTAATTATTTTCGAATTATTTTTATGAAAAATATGAATTTTTGTTCGGATGATTGTTTGTATGATTTGATGATTGCATGTGGTAGAGCTTGTTTTCCTGATGATTTTGATATATTATATGTCTGATTTGGAGTTCAATAACATGCTCAAAAGTAGGTTTAATTTTCGAATTTCAAAATTAGGGTTTATAGCCCGTATGAATGTTTTCAATTGAAATTTGGGGGTTTTTGATTCAAGGGTTATTAGCTGTTAATTTATAGTGGGTTGTGTTCCTTATGAAATTTGCAATCGATTGGTATATAGCTCGTTAACAGAGGATTAATGAATCGAAGGGAGTTGTGTTTTGAAAGTTTTCGATGTTCGCCGGAAATCGGCGATGTTCTTGGCCAATTTCCGGCCAGAACAGAGATGATTATTGAGTTTTGATTGCATGAATAAGTTGCTGGTAACCTATAGATTTAATCTGGACAGTTTGGTGGCCTGAGGTGGCCAGAATCGTGTTCTCCGGCCACACTCCGGCGAGTCGACGGCTGGGCTGGCAAAATTGCAAACAGGCCCCTGTAGTTTTGTAGATGATGAAGTTTAGTCCCTGTAGTTTGTAAAGTTTTCAAAAATAGGATTCCTGTTTATAAAATATTTAAAAATCATATTTCCTATTTATTTTTATTATAAAAATTCATTTTTAATTTCTGAAAATTCTAAAAATTAGTATTTTAATTCTGAAAATTATTTTTAATTCAAAAATAAATCTGAATTAATTAGTTAATAAATTTCAGTTGATTCTTAATTGATTAATTGGTCAATTAATTCAAAAATTAATTTATTAATTGATTTAATTAATTATTAATTGATTTTAATTAATTATTTAATTAGATATAATTATTTAAAAATGATTTAAAAATTCCGAAAAATAGTTTCGAGCTTTAAAATATTATTCTAAATTATTTCCAATGCTCGATAATTATTACGAAATTGTTTCGGAGCCAGAATTGGCCAACCGAACCCTTTTTTTATTAACCCGAAATTGATCCAATGACCCGTATTAATTCTGAAAAATACTTTAAAAATCATTTTAAATACCCGAAAGCATATTTATGACCCGAGACTTCTTTATAAATGATATGTCATTGATTACGTGATGTATTATGTGTTATACGTGACTTGTTGATTGACTATCGGTCTATATATTCGGTATTTACTTGGTTATTGCATAACTTTCAATCCGTTAATCGAATTTGGGTGAAACGAAGGGTAGATAGAAGTATGTGTTGAATAGAATCCTATGAGCTGATGATTGATAGATGCTTATAATATGTGAGCAGAAGAGGCAAGACGTAGGAAAAGGAAATAGGTAGTTGAGGAGTAAAACGATTGTGATTGGAAGCGAGTGCAGGATAGTAAGCTAATACCAGACAAGTGTTCTAAACTTTCTCGAGATATTGTAGTACTTGATAGTCTTGTTGACATTGCAAGTGCTTTGAAGCACAGAAACCTAAACCCTGATTTCAGTTATTGTTCTTGAGCCATGAACCATATTCTTTCTAAGCCATTGATTATTGTATACCCAAACACGAACCACAAATCTACGATACTACTCCACAAATACATACAAACTAAATACCAGACACTGAACTGAATTATTATATACTCAACCCATGGTATCTTATGCTTTGAAAGACCAAATTCTTGAAACCCTGAAATATTGATTCCTTTGTTATCCAATTCTTTCATTACCCAACATCCAAGCCTTGAAAGTACCTTGTTGATCCACACAAGGGTTGAAACCCTTTCATTGTTAAACACTCACTGTTGTTAATGATTCTGATTATTGTTTATTATTGTTTAATTTTGTTATTATGTTAGAATTGGATTGTTTTTATAAAATTATAGACCAGATTCGTGGTCAGACCATAAAATGGTCAAGTTAGGCCAATGTGTGCCTTGGATCCAGTAGTTAGAGCAATGCTGTGTGCTTTGCTCGGGGTTAGTGCGTGACTGATCAGCAGCCTAACCTTGGTTTTAAAATAAAAATATAGTATCCAATTCTAAATCATAATCCATTGTTCACTTGATATCATAACCATATTCACTTGATGATCATTATTCTCAGTTTTGTCATTGTGACTTGCTGAGCTAGTTAGCTCATTTGTGCGATGTTGTTTATACTCTTTCCAGTTAAGAAGGAACCAGTTGGTAGCAAGGATCTCCAGTCCAGTGCGAGAGCTAGGGATTAAGGCTGTTGAAGCTGAGCTAGTAAGCTTCTTTTGGAATAATGTAAATTGTAAAAGTTTGTAATATGTTTAATACTCAGTTCGAGTTTGAATGGTTGGGATTTAATCGGTATGTAATATATTAGTGTGTTTGGCTTGTGTGCATACTTTAACCTGTTGTGATCCGTGGTAGTTGGTAAGTAGGGTCATTGCATATTATTATTATCTTTAGTATTGTTATAAGCAGGTTATAAATAAGGTATGTGTGTGGACCCCAAACTTCTGACCCAGGTTTGGAGGGCGCCACAAAGCGCCTAAACGATCCTTATAACATTGCCTATCATAATAAAGGGTTATTTTTCAAGAAACTACAGTTTACATCTTCGGAACTTTCTGCAGAAACTTAAAGTTACGTTTTGTTTGTTTTAACGAGATTATGTTTACGATCGGAGTTTCGTTTACACCTTAAATCTTTATACTACCACCAACAATCTTCATATCATCATCAACACACTAACTCCTATCAAGAACATCATGTTCTTGAGGCAACAACAATCAACCTTAAGTCAACTTAACTAAACATCAAGATCTTAACAATATCACCACTAAAAGTAGGTTTATAACTACATACTAAAAGGATCTTGAAATTGAATCTTAAATAAAGTTGGGTCAAAGAGTTTTACCTTTCTTGAAAGATTGAGATGTGTTCTTGATGATGGTGAAGTATTGGGAGTTCTTGGTATGGTTTTTGGAACCTAAAACCACCATTGAAATCAAGAAACCTAAGAAGAGTTACTATTCATTCTCAACTTTCTTAATTTTATTTCACCCATCAAACCTTAATAAAAAGAGATCAGAGGTTTATCTTACCTTAGTTTGGTTGTTAGGAAGCTTGAGAATTAATGGGAGGATTTAACCATGGTTAGAACTTGAGGTTTTGAATTTGATTTCTCTTGTTTTAAGGAAGGGGTTGAATGAAGCTTGATGAAGAAGTGGGGAGAGAGTTTTTATGCTTGCTTCCTTGGTTACTTCTAGGAAATTATGTTGGTGATATCTTATATTGATTTGATATTCTCTAGTTTAGAATCCTAGGTTTATTCTTGTTGCCAAATCCATGGATAAATCTAACTAGCTTCCTAGTTTACAAGCTAAGCTACTTGTTTTAGCTTCCTTAGCTCACTATTTCATTAGCCTTGATTGATCATCCTATATCTAGCTCACTATTTGATAAAGTAACCATGGTTACTTTCTTACCATGGTTAGTTAGTGCGTTACGTTTATTTAATCATTTACGCATTCGCTCGGTCGCTTAAACGTTTTCGTAATACTTCCTCGTAAATGGTTCGTGACGTAATTCCTTTCGTATTTATTCCTTATGTTTTGAATTATCATACATGGATATAAATCCGTAGGGTTTTAATCTTGTAATTATATTGTGATTCCCGTAATCCTCGATGAGTCGTAAATATGGTCGTTTTTCAAAGTTCGTTTTCTTCGAAAACTAATAGCGTTTACATACACTCATTTGGTACGTATAAGCATAATATCAACTCCGAAACTCATTTTCTCATGCACTATATAGTGTGGGATCAAAAGTTTTTTTCCCATCCGTCAGGGTTACTATTCATTAAACATTTTACAAGATCTCAAAAATTCGAGTTATTACATCATGCCTGCCAACAAGGCTAAGGGGGAGATAAAGGCTAGGCTAACAAAATCAAGATTATCTACTCAACATGTCCAAGGTGCTGAAAAGAGCTCAAGTCAAGAAGTAGATATTGATATGGAGAGGCTTATAGGACTGCTGAAGGACCAAGTCTGAGCAGGGAATTTGATGAATTGCTCAAGGCTCTAAGGGCTTCTCTCAACAATAATCTCTTCATCTACAAAAAGGCCTTGGACAGAACAATAAATTCATTAAGGGTGATTTTGTTGACTAAAGACAATTTCCAGGAGAAGAGGATAGTGGTCAATATAAATGACTCTGGGGTAGATAGATGTATACAGTTGTCCCTCAATTATCTTATCTCAAGGAGGGCATTTGAGTTGGATATTCTAATAAACAAAGTCAGAGTTGTGATCCATGAAGACACTCAATTGCTAGCTGAACTGAAAAATGCTCAAATGACTGCTGTTCCAGAAGCATACCTACAGCCAAGCAAGGGAATAACATACATCTGTCCTACCACCAAGCACTTCAAATACTTCCAAATCTCTAAACAATGTGTCATGGCCAACAAGAAGTAATCATGACTCTGGAAATTGCCTTAAAGGTAAAGAAGAAAAAAAACTTTTGAAGATGAAGAGATGATTAAGTTGTTGGGGAGATATTTAAGGGATGTTGAAGCCAACTTGCCCAAAACTCAAATCAACAAGGATAATTTGGATGATGATGAGCAGAAGAAAGATGATCAAAAACCTTCTGAATCAAATCCAAGTCAATCCAGTAGGGCATCTGGAAGCAAGGGTGGAGAGAAGAAGGGTGATGAGAAGAAGAATGATGAGAAAAAGAGAGGGAGTGAGAGGAGAAGCAAAATGAATCATGATGGCTCAGAATCACAACAAACCCTAAAAATCCAAACACAACTAGCTCAACCTTTAAAGTCAAAAATCTCAAACATCAAACCACCTCAAACATCTAAGCCTAAATTCCTATACAAGCAAACTGCTACCTCTTATCTAAAAATTCCAATCACCACAAGCCAAACATCTCTTAAGAAAATCTCAACCTTACCTTCTGTCAAACCATCACACAAAACTCATTTCAAGTCTGTTGGGAGAAAACCTAAGAAACCTAAGCCTACTGAAAAAGTTGAAGTTACTGAAAGGGCCATCTGAAATTATTTCAAGCAGAATGATTTTCTACCCTTAAACTGGTGCAGTTCTGATGAATACTATTTTCAACAACTGGTTAAGGAAATACTTAGATTCCGGGTTGTTACTCTAAAGGAAATAAGAATCTACTTTCAAGATGGGTCCTTCACTTTTCTAGGTAGCAATTTGATGGATACTCTCTCTCAACAGAAATCAAGAGAGTGATAAGTTTGTTGAAGGATAAGGATACTGCTACAAGAGCATGGAGATAAGTTCTAGCTGAATGGTTGATTGCAAGAAAGGAAAGAAGAACAAAGGGTATAACAGAGTATGAGGAGAAAAGGAGGAAGTATGATGAAGAGATTGAAATGTACATCAAAAGATCAGAAGAACTTAAAGCTAAGGGGATGAGCAGAATTTCTAAAGATGGAAGATTTCTGAAAGTAAAAGTTGGCTCTTTCTCAAAATTCAAAATTGAAATATTAGATGGTTATCCAAAGCAAGACAGACTCAAGCTGATAGAAGCTCTAACAGGGACTCCAATTATAGAGGAACTGGAAATTCTTATATATTTAAAAGACCTCATTAGAGAAGAATCAAAAGTTCCAGACTTTGTCTAATTCTTGTAATTGTTAAACTCAAAATCATCTAATGTACAATTACTATAATTGTGTCAATTTTTATATTAGTCTTATTATCCATTTTAACTTGGGGTTAGTCTTGTTAACAGGCATGAATTTGTGTTAAGCAACCTTCTCACAAATTGGGGGAGATTATTGTGTAAGACATGCCTGTACTTTAACAAGACTAAGTTAAATTGACAACCTTAAGTAAGTTGTATTGTAATCTTAAATTGTATTTTGTACTTGTAATATTTAAAGTTTGTAAAAATGTCAAAGGAGCAGACTGAAGTCTTTTTCTTTAAACAGTATCAAGCCTAAGAATTCTATCTGGAAGAAGATCAAGAAGATCATGCCTCAGAAGAATTATGAAGAAGCTTGGAGTTGAATAAATCTGTTTTGAGAAAAATATTATAAGTCAAGATCTCTACAAGTCACAGATTTAGTGTTATAGAGAAGTCATTCGAGAACTCCAGAATAACTTATAGAGAACTCAAGAAAGCTACTAGAGAACTCAGAGATATCGACAAGCCAAACTGAAGACATGAAGATTGAAGATATGTACAAGTCATTTCTTCACTAGAGAACTCAAAGTTATCGATAATTCAACATTCATTAGAGAACTCTGAGTTATCGATAAGTCAAATTTCACTAGAGAACTCAGAGATATCGACAAGCCAAAATTCACTAGAGAACTCTAAGTTATCGACAAGTCAAATTTGACTAGAGAACTCTGAGTTATCGACAAGCCAATAAGTCACTAGAGAACTCAGAGATATCGATAAGTCAAAGTGAAGATATGAAGATTAGAGATCTCGATAAGCCAAATTCTCTTATAGAGAACTCAGAGACCTCTACAAGTAAAATCAACTATGGAGTATTAGAGATCTCAATAAGTCATTATACTTATCGAGATGTCAAGATCTCTATATGCCTAACTGGAGATCTCGATATAAAATCTCAAAGTACAAATTGTAGACCAGTTTTATATTCAAGATTAATAATCAACAAATAATCCAACCAATTGGATTGACAAATCTATAAAAAGCAGCTTGAAGAGTGTGCAAGATCAAGGGTGAAGATTAACTGACAAAGGAAGATCAAAGTTAACACGGTATGGAAAGATATGTTAATCCAGAAATGGAAGATATACTTTTCCTAAAATGGAAATGATTATTGACAGTTTACTAAAGTGAATATCATCTCTTATTGTACACTGTGTAAACCAGCAATTAACAAGAATATAAAGTTAACACTGGTTCTTTGTTAGTTGGTAACAATTAGATCAGTAATTCTTGTATTTCTCTCAAGTAGAAGCTAAGCTCTTTATCAATAAAGAGCCTAGAAATTTTGTAGCAAAACATTCTTAATTTTAATATAAAATTAAGTGAGTTTTGAAAGATCTGTATTATTCATAGCTGCATGTTTAATTTCTGTTATAACACATCTTACTACAAGATTTATTTTACTTTGTTCAAAACCAAAATAGTTCAAAAAAAAGCATAAAAACATAAAAACACATTCACCCCCCTCTGTGTGTAATTCATAACCTAACACTTGAGATCTGAGAGATCTTTCACCCTCTGCCTGACTTACCTCCCTTGTGACTACACCTTTGGTAGGTCTGTTAGAAGGATCATCTTCATAATGATCTTGAGAGATAACAGTAATATAAGTATTTACTGTCTTCATAGATTTCTTGAAGTCTTCCTCCATTTGCCTTAACTGTTCTAGATCAACTCCAGGATTTTCTCTTTCAAAGATTCTTCTACTCACCTCAGAGTCAAATGCTTGAATCTTTGGATCCTTGTAGAATAGAGTTGTCTTTCTTCCTTTTACTTTCATAGTTTAAAGATACTGACTTGCTTCTGCACCAGCTTCTATCTTCGGAATACATTGGTCTTCATCAACAGTTGTGACATGTAAAGTTTGTTGAGTTGTTATAGTCACAGTCAGTTCTCTAACTCTTCTTTCATTTCTCTTACTTTCTCCACCTTGTCTAAATTGAGACCTAGTGATTGCTTTTGATGAACCACTAGTTCCAACTAGCTCTTCACCTCTTCTCCTTTCGCTATCCTTCTATCCCCCTTATTACCTCCATCAGGATTTTCATCATCAGTATTTGTTAATGTCAATTGCTTGCATTTAGATTCAAATATTTTTCCCCTTTTTGGCATCATCATCAAGAAGTAGAGAAAGAATCAGCTCCATTGAATTCTGTACCTATGTAAGTTGATCAGATATTTGAACTTGCTTAGCTTCCAACCTAGCTCAATTGGCTTCAATTATAGTTTGTCTGGAAATAATTGGTGCAATTTGCTTCTAAATTTCCTGATGAATAGTCAACCTTGAAGCAATCAATTAATCTTTGATCTGATTGATTTGAGAAGTAGTTGCTTCTTGAGCTGTATGTAAGGATCTGACAACCAGATTAGATGTTTTCAAATGAATCAACATATCAGGATTTTGAATTCTCGGTTCAGCTATTTCCAGATGTTCAACAACATTTGTTCTGGAAATATGATATATATCATCTTTCCATTTAGCATTCCAGATAGCATCAAAATAATCATGCTTCTTCTTGACACTAACTCCATCAGTTTCTGTTGCCTCACATGTGTATGCATATCTTCAGGGAAGAAAAGATCATCATCGAGATCTCTAGGTACATTAGAAATATTAGTGTCTTCACCATCATTAGATTCTCCCTTTGCAACTAGATTTTGAACTATCTGCTGAACTTCAACATCAGCTTTAGCATTTAAGATAGAATAAAAAATTGGTGCAATATATGATCCAGCAGCTTATGAAGCTTCAATACCATCAGCAGTTAACTCCACATCTTCAAAAATTGTAGATAAATAAACTGGAGCTTCTAAATTTACTTCAAGAACCTCAGTTCCTGTAGAGTGTTGTGGTGACCCTAAAATGGATGAAATTTTATGAATGGACTGCTGTGCTACTACATCTTCAGCAACAACATGGATTACTTCAGATGGTGGAATAGTAGAGTAAATGGACAATTTTCAGCAAAAACAGGGATTGCTACATGCAGTGGAATAGTAGATTGAATGGACTACAAGAAAGTATCAGTACTTAGACCTGCAGGAAGATTAGCAGAACTTGGTACTTCAGAGTTTATTAAAGTGTTATTAGACTGTTGTTCAGCAGCTGTTTCATGTGTATTCTGTGCACCTGCAAAATATAACAATTATCACTTAATCTCTATATTCTTTTAAAGTAGGCTCACTACTTCTCACACCACACAGCTCATCACTTTTAATAGTCAGAGTTTCCTCACAAGGATTACTAAATCTTATCTTTCATCTACCTCTCCTTTTTCCAGGAAGGATCCTACCCCTCTTTAATTCTGTTTTCTCTAAATATTTTCACACAAGATTATTGTGCATATGTTGTGTACTTGATGATGACATAAACAAAACACCTAAGTAGATTTTACTTAGTGAAATAATGTAGCACTCGACGGATAAGAATTATAGTCCCGACGGATAACTCATTATAGCCCCGACGGATGATGACTTATTATCCATCGAGTGAGTAGCTTATGTAATAATAAGTCTGTAGCACATTTTTGCATACACCTTTGTATAAATTCTGTAGTAGCATATAAGTCATGTTGACTTTAACTAGATATGCAGAATAGGTTGATTAATTGTACATAGATGATGTCTTGTAATTCTGTATAAATGAATTGAAGTCAAGTGCCAAAATAGCCATCGACGGATGATTAAAAAAGCCATCGACGGATGATCACATAGCTATCAACGGATGTCCAATATAGAAGTCGACGGATGATCAATGAAGCCATCAACGGATGATCATAAAGTCGACGGATGATCATGTACTCAACGGATAAGGAATTCAAATATCAGTTGATAGTGATAGCATAGTCACATGCGTCGAAGTGTATGCAAATGAAATGAGGAAGCCTATTAACTGGGTAATAGAGAACAAAGTAACAAAACATTAGACCCAATAGTTTTTATAATGATCCTGTCTTTTGACTTTGTAATCTTGGTAATATATAAACCAAGAAGTAGCAAATAGAAACCAAGATCTGAGATACAAAAAGTGAGAAACATTTGTAAGCAGAATTATTAGCATTTCTCTGTATTCTCAGTAGTTCATATTTGCAAGCAGCTGTGAGCATTCTTGCACACAGAGTTCTCTCGATATAATATATATATCTCTGGTGACATTGTTTAAATCCACCAGAAAGTTTTTAAAAACTCTTGTTTTTAATTACTTGTGTTTTGGTTCACTTAAGTTTTTATTCAGCATTGTGCTAATCAATACACTTATATTTATATTCGAGTTTGAACATTTTTATTTTAAAGAAAAAGGTTCAAGAATTCCATTCAACCCCCCTTCTGTAATTCTTGCTATATTGTTAAGGGACTAACAATTGGTATCAGAGCAAGCTCTTAACTTATAAAGAGTTTAAAGATCAAAACAATTCAGCAAGATGAACAAGAAGGATGTTGGAGTCAAGATTCCTTTTCAAGATAAAGACAATTACCATCATTGGAAGGTAAAGATGCATCTTCATATGCTTTCTCAAGATGAGGCCTATGTGGACTGCATAGAAAGAGGCCCTCATATTCCAATGAGAGCTGCAACAGGAAACGAGCCATCAGTCCCCAAGCCAAGGCATGAATGGTCTGATCCTGACATTGAACAAGTCAGAAAGGATAAAAAGGCCATGAATATTCTGTTTAATGGAGTTGATGCAGACATGTTTGAAAACATTATCAACTGCAAAACTGCCAAGGAAGTTTGGGATACTATACAGATAATCTGTGATGGCACTGAGCAAGTTAGAGAAAATAAGATGCAGCTCTTGATTCAACAATATGAGCATTTTCACAATGAGGAAAGTGAGTCTCTCACTGACATTTTTAGTAGGTTTCAAAAACTACTAAATGCTCTCAAGTTGCATGGAAGGGTCTATCAGACTAAAGACTCTAATCTGAAATTCCTTAGATCTCTTCCAAAGGAATGGAAACCAATGACAGTCTCATTAAGAAACTCACAAGATTATAAGGAGTTTACTTTGGAGAGACTGTATGGTATCCTGAAAACCTATGAGCTTGAAATAGAGCAGGATGAAAGGATGGAGAGAGGAAAGAAAAAAGGAGGATCCATTGCACTAGTTGCTGAGTTGGAAAAGGAGAAGAAAGTGAAGATGGAAGTTGTTGAATCAACTTCAAAGGTATGTGAGAATAAGGGCAAGGGGCTTGCAGTAGAAAGTGAAGATTCATTGAGTCAAGATGACATGGAGGACATTGATGAGCACCTAGCACTTCTTTCCAGGAGATTTTCCAAGCTCAAGTTCAAGAAGAACTTTGGAGCAGCCAAGCCAAATAGAAACATGGTGGATAAGTCAAAATTCAAATGTTTCAAATGTGGCTTGGCAGGGCATTTTGCCAGTGAGTGTAGGAAGTCAGATTCCAGTAAGAAAAAGTTTGAGTCTGTGGATTATAAGCAAAAATATTTTGATCTACTCAAGCAAAAGGAAAGGGCTTTTATTACACAAGAAAATGACTGGGTAGCAGATGGTCTGGATGAAGATGAAGATGTCATCTATGTCAATCTAGCCCTAATGGCCAAGTCTGATGAGACAGAGACAAGTTCCTCAAGCAATCAGGGAAATAGAAAGAATCTTTGGTACTTGGATAGTGGTTGTTCAAGACATATGACTGGTGATTCTACCTTGCTCACGGAATTTAAGGAGAGAGCTGGCCCAAGTATCACTTTTGGAGATGATAACAAGGGTTATAATGTGGGATATGGCTTGATTTCAAAGGACAATGTCATCATTGAGGAGGTTGCCTTAGTAGATGGTCTCAAACACAATCTGTTGAATATCAACCAGCTTTGTGACAAAGGCAATTCAGTAACCTTCAACTCAGACGCATGTGTTGTGACTAATAAAAGAAGCAACAAAGTGGTTCTCACTGGTGTGAGAAAAGGAAATGTGTACCTAGCTGATTTCAACTCATCCAATACAGAATCTGTAACTTGTCTTCTCAGTAAAGCAAGTCAGGATGAAAGTTGGCTATGGCACAAGAAGCTATCCCATTTAAACTTCAAGATCATGAATGAGCTGGTAAAGAAAGAACTGGTCAGAGGCATTCCTCTAGTGGAGTTTTCAAAGGATGGACTGTGTGATGCCTGCCAAAAAGGGAAGCAGATTAAAGCATCATTCAGAAAGAAACTTGATTCAACAATTGAAGAGCCTTTGCAACTGCTTCACATGGATTTGTTTGGACCAGTCAATGTATTGTCCATCTCAAGGAAAAGATTTTGCCTAGTAATTGTAGATGATTTCTCAAAGTTCTCCTGGACATATTTCCTAAAATCTAAAGATGAAGCTAGTGAAATCATCATCAATCACATAAGGCAAGTCAATAATCATCCTGATTTCAAGGTTAGAAGAATCAGGAGTGACTATGGAACTGAGTTCAAGAATTCTGTCATGAGAGCATTTTATGAGGAAAATGGGATTCTGCATGAGTTTTCAGCAGCAAGGACTCCACAACAGAATGGAGTAGTGGAAAGGAAGAACATATCACTTATTGAAGCTGCAAGGACAATGCTTGAAGAATCTAAACTGACAACATATTTTTGGGCTGAAGCTGTAAATACTACATGCTATACTCAGAATATTTCTCTGGTTAATCAAGCAAGATGCATGACTCCCTATCAATTGTTTAAGAACAAGAAGCCAACTCTAAACTTTCTTCATGTCTTTGGCTGTAAATGCTATATTATGAGAAATCAAACTGACCAAAATGGGAAGTTTGATGCTAAAGCAGATGAAAGAATTTTTGTTGGATATGTTGTTGGTAAAGCATATAGAGTCTACAATCTAAGAACCAATATTGTTGTGGAATCAATACATGTTGTGTTTGATGATAAAAAGATTAAAGGACTGAAAGATGGAGATTACCATGAGAGCCTCAAATTCGACAATATGGAGATGGTTAGTGATGACAGTGATGATGAAAGTTATCAAGAAACAGTGTCTAAGGATAATGCAGATAAATCTACTACCAATGAAGCACAAAACTCAACATCTGTCGAGTTTCATAATGTTTCATCCGTCGGAAGGCAATCTGCGTTATCCGTCGGGAGACAACCAGCTTCATCCGTCGGTACTCAAAATTCACCATCCGTCGGGTTATCAAAAGGAGCAGGAAGTCATGATAGATCACCTATAGAAAGTTTCCCTTTCTCAAATCAAAGATCCACAAACTCAGGGGGAGTTTCTTACAATCAAAACTCAATCACACATCAAGATAACAATGAGGTTTCTTCATCTAGAGCTAATCTACCTCAACAAAGGAAATGGACAAAAGATCACCCCTTTGAGCTTATCATTGGTGATATTTCTTCTAGAGTTCAAACAAGAAGAGCAACTCAGGAAGAATGTTTATACAGCAGCTTTCTTTCCAAGGAAGAACCTAAGAAGGTAGAAGAAGCTTTGA
The DNA here is from genome assembly GCF_009905375.1 of Apium graveolens. Classification (NCBI taxonomy): domain Eukaryota; kingdom Viridiplantae; phylum Streptophyta; class Magnoliopsida; order Apiales; family Apiaceae; genus Apium; species Apium graveolens. The sequence goes on from NC_133652.1 coordinate 247,141,485, forward strand.
TGGATCCTGATTGGATTTTAGCTATATAGGAGGAGATAAACCAATTTGAAAGGAACAATGTATGGAAGCTGGTACCCAAGCCTAAAGGAAAGAACCCAATAGACACTAAGTGGGTATTCAGAAACAAGATGGATAAAAATGGCATAGTAGTCAGGAATAAAGCTAGATTGGTTGCTAAGGGCTATTATCAGCAAGAAGGAATAGATTTTGATGAAACATTTGCTCCTGTTGCAAGACTTAAAGCCATCAGAATCTTCTTAGCCTATGCAGCCCATGCCAATTTCAAGGTCTATAAAATGGATATCAAAAGTGCCTTTCTGAATGGAGATTTGGAGGAAGAAGTTTATGTCAGGCAACCTCCTGGTTTTGAAGATCCAAATTTTCCAGAATATGTCTATTATCTTTTGAAAGCACTTTATAGACTGAAGCAAGCACCTAGAGCCTGGTATGACACTTTATCAAAATTCCTTTTGGAAAATCACTTCACAAGAGGTACTGTAGATTAAACTTTATTTTTCAGAAATGTTAATGGCTCTAGTATACTTGTTCAAATTTATGTAGATGATATTATTTTTGGCTCTACAGATGAGAAACTTTGCAAAAAGTTTGCCAAATTGATGCAAAGTAAGTATAAAATGAGTATGATGGGAGAACTAACTTACTTTCTTGGTTTACAAGTTAAGCAAGTTAGTGATGGAATATTCATTAGTCAAACTAAATATATTTTTGATCTTTTAAAGAAGTACTTGTCTATTACATAGAGATGTGTACATTGAATAAGAATCTAAAGGTCGGTACGTGCTACAGCCGTGGGCCTTTGGGGACTGATTCAACTGTACGGAATGTTGGGTTAGACTTGACTTAGAATATTGAGTTTGTCGTGCTACAGCCGAGACTCAATTATTCAAGAGGCTAAAGTTTGATTAGGGAATAACATGAGATGTAATTGACAAGAGTTGTCTGCCTATTGAACATTACATGGCGGTTCGTGCTACAGCCGGGGTCGTGAAATGGAATGTAGGATCCCTAATGCCACTAGCATTATGAATGCTTAATTTTTCACGTAGGGGGTTGAATAAATTAGGAAAACTAGTGGGAGCCACTTATGAATAAAGACCCGATTCATATAGTGTTTTGAAATGAAATTGAATATTTGCTAAGTGTTGTTATGTGTTTATCATTTACAGATTTACTTTGTACGTTATGTCTTCTGCACTATCACTCAGGAGCATACTGGATGCTCACAAATTGACTGGTCCTAATTATGCTGACTGGCTTCGAAACTTGAGAATTGTTCTCAGGATTGAAAAGCTGGAATACGTGATTGACTCACCTAAGCCTACTGAACCTGCTAGTGATGCACATAATGATGAACATGTTGTGTATCGAAAGTGGATAGATGATGCAAATGTTGCACAATGCATCATGCTAGCTTCCATGAACATTGAGCTACAGAAGTAACATGAGCATATGGATGCTCACACTATCCTCATGCATCTACAAGAGTTGTATGATGTGGCGGGGAGGACAGCTCGATATGAGATATCGAAGGAGTTGTTCGGTTGTAGGATGTTTGAGGGATCATCTGTGAATGACCATGTACTTAAGATGATCAATTTGATTGAACGTCTTGGACAACTTGGTTTTGCCATGGATGGGGAGCTGAGCCAAGACTTGGTCTTGCAATCGCTTCCAAGTTCGTTCTCGCAGTTTATTGTGAACGTTCACATGAATAAGTTGGATGTCAGCCTACCTGAACTCCACAACATGTTGAAGACTGCGGAATCGAATTTTCCCCCTAAGAAGAGTTCTGTTCTTCTAATTGGTGAAGGTTCCAATCCTAAGAAAAGGAAGAGGAACTCTTCCAAGAAGAAGAAAGTAGGTGAGAAAACGCCGCTTCCACCAAAGGCTGAAGACCCCAAGAGCAAAGTTGTTTGCTTTCACTGTAACAAGGTGGGGCACTGGAAGAGGAACTGCAAGGTTTACCTTGCAGAATTGAAGAAGAAGGGTAGTGAGACTACCGCTTCTGATTCAGGTATGTTCATGATAAAAGTGAATATGTCATTTCTACTTGGGTATTAGATACCGCCTGTGGTTCTCATATCTGCAATTTGTTGCAGGGACCAAGGAGAAGTAGGACTCTTGAGGAAGAGGAGATGATTCTACTGATGGGAAATGGAGCAAGAGTTGCTGCTGAAGATGTAGAATCATTTCATTTACATATGCCTACGGGCAAGACTATTGTTTTAAATAATTGTTATTTTGTTCCCTCGATTGTGAGGAATATTATTCCCAAGTTAGACTTGGCTGGATTTTCATTTATTATTGAGAATAATGAATGTTCTATTCTTAGAGATAATATTCTTTATAAACGTGGTGCTTTAAATAATGGTCTGTATATATGTGACATAATTTACTTCAGATTGAACAAACTAATAATAGAAAAGGGATGATGAAAATCTCACATCATAGTGGCACTGCAGTCTCCATTTAGTGGACATGGAGAGAGGGCTGTAAATTTGCTAGGAATGGTACACACAGTTGTATGTGGACCAATGTCTACGCAAGCCATAGGTGGATTTTCATACTTCATTACTTTCATAGATGATAGATCTGGATTCGGATATGTGTTTGATGAAACACAAGTCTGAGGCCTTTGAAAAGTTCAAAGAATATAAGTATGAAGTGGAGAAACAACCAAACATAGTATCATAACTCTTCGATCAGATCGAGGTGGTGAATACTTTGATGGAGTGTTTCTAGATTATCTCAAAGTAAATGGTATAGTCTCCCAGTGGACTCCTACAGATTGGTATCTGAAAAGAGAAATCGAACTCTGTTAGACATAGTTCGGTCCATGATGAGCTATGCAAATCTTCCAGTATTCCTATGGGATTATGCATTGGAAACCTCGGCATATTTACTGAATAAGGTGCTTTCCAAATCTGTTCCTCAAACTCCGTATGAGATAGAGAAAGTAAGGAAACCGAATCTTAAACACGTTAAGATTTGGGGATGTCCAGCTTATGTCAAGAAAGTTGACCCAGATAAGCTGGAATATCGATCCGGAAAATGTAGTTTTGTGGGATATCCTAAAGAGACTTTAGGGTATTACTTTTGCATCGATCATCGAGTGTTTGTCTCCAGACATGCTACCTTCTTGGAAAAGGAGTTTATCCTTGAAGGAAACAGTGGGAGCAAAATTGAACTTAATGAAGTTCAAGAAGCACAAACTACTACGGATCAAGTGGAAACACCTGTTCTAACTGAACAACGTTTTGTGGAACAGCCCATTCATAGATCAGGGAGAGTGTCTCGCCAACCTGAGAGGTATTATGGCCTTGTCATTGAGAATGACAATGAGTTGTCAATCATTTGATGATGACGACCCTATGACCTATAATGAGGCTATGAGTAGTGTTGACTCAGAGAAATGGCATAGTGCCATGAAATCCAAAATGGAATCTATGTATACGGTATACAAAAGATAGATTATAGCAGATGGCTAGGTGGAGACATAAAAGGCCAGGCTTTTGGGAAAAGGATTCAAACAAAGGCAATGGATTGACTTTGATGAAACTTTTTACATGAAGCCCTGTTAAAATCAGTTCAGATTTTGCTTGCGATTAATGTGGTTTAAAGCAAGCTTCTCGAAAAATGGAACATTCGTTTTGATGAGATAATCAAAGAGTTTGATTTTATCGAAAACGTAGATGAACCATGCGTCTACAAAAGGGTTAGTGGGAGCGCGGTAACATTTCTTGTATTGTATTGAATTAAAGTTGACACACATAACAACATAGCAGACCCACTCACAAAGCTACTTTTTGAAAGTCACTTTGATCGTCATAAAGATGAGATGGGTATTAGATACCAGAATGATTGGCTTTAGTACAAGTGGGAGATTGAAAGGAATATGTCCTAAGTCCAATCGTGTATTAGGATTTAGGAATAACTTTTATGTAATCTGTTTTGATTTTATTGATATTAATAAAGACTTGTTTTGTTTTTATTACGGGCTTTATCTATTTAAGTATTTAAATAAGATATACCATAGTTTAGTGTAAAGCTTTTTATGGATTATGATGAGATCATAATAGTGAGACCTAAAAAGATGATAACTCTAAACTTAAATGGTTCATGGTCATAGGATTACTAACTGGTAATTAATAATCCGCAAAGATCGGTACATACTATGCTTGCTTCATTATGAAGGATGTCTGTTCTCATAGACATTTGTGTGGTGACACTATAGCTAGTATGTAGGTGCTTATTATGTAATAAGTTCACTGAACATGACTCGCCCAGCTGAACAACTGATGGAGTTCACTCACGTGTCAGCAGTTGTTCACTTAGTGATAGTTGTACAAGTATCCTTAGACTTGAGGTCATCATAGTCATCTTGTGTACACTGAACTATGCTTTGGTTTAGTTCTTAGTCTCCAGGGACAATTATTAGGGCTCTTCTGGGTATAGGAATTTGTACACGAAGATAGTGTATGATCAATAAAGGATCTACCCCTTCCAGTGAAGGAAGCGAATGTTCAAGGCTGATCCACTTATGCTAGTTCAGGAATTTCTGGCCAGAGTAAATGAAATTAGAAAGGAGTTTCTAATTTGCATAGAACTACGCATAGTAAATGGTAAGCAAAGTGATTGAATTAGATAGGCTTGACACGAGATCCATGCCTTGTATTTAATCAGGACATTGTAGGGTAGAAGGAGTTTATTGTACGGTAACTATTCACTGACAGGTTCTTGGTATTCTAAGCAGTGAATTCATATTATCCGGATAGTCACGATATGTTGAGAAGCATCACTCACGATGTAGAATAAATGTGATTAATTAATTAATCATATTTAATAAATTAGAGAATTTATATAAATAATGATAAAATAGTTTTATTATTATTTATTTCTACTACCGGCTTAATATTGAACCTATAGGGTCACACCATAAAAAGATAATGATTTTATGGTGGAGGAATTAATTAATAATGGCTAATAATTATTTATTTGTGAAATAAATAATTAATTGGCAAATTTAATAATTGATTACATGAGATTTAATTGATTATAAATTAATTAAGAAAAGTTCTTAATATTATTAATTAAGGATTTAATTTTTGGAAATTAAATCAAGAAAGAGAATTATTTCTAAAGTGTTTAGAAAAAGGATTAATAATTAAAAGGTGTTTTAATTATTAATGAGAATAATAAATGGGATAATAATAATATTATTTATGGGAAAATTTCAGCTGAAAATTTTGCCTATAAATACACTATTATAGACCCTATTTTATTCTAACCCCAAAAACCCAAAAGTTTCAGAAAACCAAATTCTCTCCACCTCCTCCTCCTCCTAAAAGTCGTTTTCTTGGTGGATACCGGTGGAGTGCTTCACACTTGAGGAGCAACTGCTAAGGATCTCTGATCGTTGTCTCCGAATTATTTTTAAAGGTTAGATTCGATCCCTCGAATTTTTATTCACGATTTATATGCTTTTATTTGGATTTTGTGTGTGTAAAAGTGTTTTACCATGACCCCGCTGCGTTAAAAATCCAACAATGGTATCAGAGCATAGGTTGTATGCATATAGATCTGTGGTAAAAATTTCAGAATTTTATGTGCTTGTATGAATTAATTATGATTTTTACAAGTTATATTATGGATTAATTTTGTCTGATGAGAAATCGTTTCTCAGAATAATTATGAATGTTGATCTGGGTTCTACAAGTGTTGTAGATCGTCTGGGTATTTTTTTCATAATTTTAGGATGTATAGATTTTTTATTATGAATTTTTGTAGTTGTTTCTATTAAAATTCGTAATTAAATATGTATATATATATATAAATTGATTGTAAGTATGTATATATATATCTGTACATCTACATGTGTAATCTGTTGATTGCTGCAACCGAGAAAGAAGACAGAGTCAGGTGCACGGAATTTGAGGAAGAATGTCAGACGGCGACAGTTCACGCACAGGGAAGGACCGCGCGTCGACCACGCGCGCGTGGGGCTCACGCGCTAGCGTGCCACGCGCGGCGCGTGGAAGACACGCGCTGGTGACGGCATGCTGACGTCATGCTGACGTCATCAGATGACGTCATGCTGACGTCAGTATAGGGGTCAGGAGCGCGTGAGGCGCGTGGGCGCGTGAGGCGCGTGGGCGCGTGAGGCGCGTGGGCGCGTGGGCGCACGTGGGGGAGGTCTGACACGCGCCTGACAGCGCGTGTGCGCGTGGCGACGTTGGGGACATCTTCTTGGGGCGCGTGCGGGTGCGTGGAAGCTTAGAATGGGGTGATTTTGGTGCCGTTGGATTCGTATTTTCGAGACGCTTCTAATGGTATATTATATGATGTTTTATGAAATTGTTTCGAACTGTTTATAGCTAACAGAAGTGTTTTTAAGCTGTTTTTAACTGTTTAAATTGCTTTTAAATACTTCATGTGATACATAGAGATGTATATTGCTTAGATGAATGTGCTAGATGATATAACATGCCTACCTTGATGTTTATTCATGTTGATATATGTGATATATGCTTAGTTTATCATGCGATGATAGATTTAGGTGAACTTGAATGAACATAAGGTGTTTGTTAGACAACCTAGTATAGTGAAATTGTTTCATAACCTTAATAATAATATTATGAATACAATCATGAGATTCTTGTGTTTGTGAAACACGTAATTGAATATGAATTTTCGATATGAGAGAAAAGATGATTCTGTCAACAACAGATTTCTATCTGTAAGAAAGGGTTATTAAGTGACGCCTCTTGACAATGCTCCACCCGATCTGGGAATCGTCTGATTATTGATTATTGATTTGAAATATTTAATTTAAAAGGAAGAATCTCTTTATAATATGATTATGATTGTAACATAATATAATCCCTCTAAAATTAAATAATATCAAGTAGTAATTGGCCAATGATACAACGAGCTTGTGTCGGTCATAGCCTTCCAACATGATAGAAAAGTAGTTCTTATTTTTGAATCATTGTCGGTTCGTGCTACAGCCGAGGGTTTTGATTTCGAAATAAGAAATACTTGTCTATTACATAGAGATGTGTACATTGAATAAGAATCTAAAGGTCGGTACGTGCTACAGCCGTGGGCCTTTGGGGACTGATTCAACTGTACGGAATGTTGGGTTAGACTTGACTTAGAATATTGAGTTTGTCGTGCTACAGCCGAGACTCAATTATTCAAGAGGCTAAAGTTTGATTAGGGAATAACATGAGATGTAATTGACAAGAGTTGTCTGCCTATTGAACATTACATGGCGGTTCGTGCTACAGCCGGGGTCGTGAAATGGAATGTAGGATCCCTAATGCCACTAGCATTATGAATGCTTAATTTTTCACGTAGGGGGTTGAATAAATTAGGAAAACTAGTGGGAGCCACTTATGAATAAAGACCCGATTCATATAGTGTTTTGAAATGAAATTGAATATTTGCTAAGTGTTGTTATGTGTTTATCATTTACAGATTTACTTTGTACGTTATGTCTTCTGCACTATCACTCAGGAGCATACTGGATGCTCACAAATTGACTGGTCCTAATTATGCTGACTGGCTTCGAAACTTGAGAATTGTTCTCAGGATTGAAAAGCTGGAATACGTGATTGACTCACCTAAGCCTACTGAACCTGCTAGTGATGCACATAATGATGAACATGTTGTGTATCGAAAGTGGATAGATGATGCAAATGTTGCACAATGCATCATGCTAGCTTCCATGAACATTGAGCTACAGAAGTAACATGAGCATATGGATGCTCACACTATCCTCATGCATCTACAAGAGTTGTATGATGTGGCGGGGAGGACAGCTCGATATGAGATATCGAAGGAGTTGTTCGGTTGTAGGATGTCTGAGGGATCATCTGTGAATGACCATGTACTTAAGATGATCAATTTGATTGAACGTCTTGGACAACTTGGTTTTGCCATGGATGGGGAGCTGAGCCAAGACTTGGTCTTGCAATCGCTTCCAAGTTCGTTCTCGCAGTTTGTTGTGAACGTTCACATGAATAAGTTGGATGTCAGCCTGCCTGAACTCCACAACATGTTGAAGACTGCGGAATCAAATTTTCCCCCTAAGAAGAGTTCTGTTCTTCTAATTGGTTAAGGTTCCAATCCTAAGAAAAGGAAGAGGAACTCTTCCAAGAAGAAGAAAGTAGGTGAGAAAACGCCGCTTCCACCAAAGGCTGAAGACCCCAAGAGCAAAGTTGTTTGCTTTCACTGTAACAAGGTGGGGCACTGGAAGAGGAACTGCAAGGTTTACCTTGCAGAATTGAAGAAGAAGGGTAGTGAGACTACCGCTTCTGATTCAGGTATGTTCATGATAAAAGTGAATATGTCATTTCTACTTGGGTATTAGATACCGCCTGTGGTTCTCATATCTGCAATTTGTTGCAGGGACCAAGGAGAAGTAGGACTCTTGAGGAAGAGGAGATGATTCTACTGATGGGAAATGGAGCAAGAGTTGCTGCTGAAGATGTAGAATCATTTCATTTACATATGCCTACGGGCAAGACTATTGTTTTAAATAATTGTTATTTTGTTCCCTCGATTGTGAGGAATATTATTCCCAAGTTAGACTTGGCTGGATTTTCATTTATTATTGAGAATAATGAATGTTCTATTCTTAGAGATAATATTCTTTATAAACGTGGTGCTTTAAATAATGGTCTGTATATATGTGACATAATTTACTTCAGATTGAACAAACTAATAATAGAAAAGGGATGATGAAAATCTCACATCATAGTGGCACTGCAGTCTCCATTTAGTGGACATGGAGAGAGGGCTGCAAATTTGCTAGGAATGGTACACACAGTTGTATGTGGACCAATGTCTACGCAAGCCATAGGTGGATTTTCATACTTCATTACTTTCATAGATGATAGATCTGGATTCGGATATGTGTTTGATGAAACACAAGTCTGAGGCCTTTGAAAAGTTCAAAGAATATAAGTATGAAGTGGAGAAACAACCAAACATAGTATCATAACTCTTCGATCAGATCGAGGTGGTGAATACTTTGATGGAGTGTTTCTAGATTATCTCAAAGTAAATGGTATAGTCTCCCAGTGGACTCCTACAGATTGGTATCTGAAAAGAGAAATCGAACTCTGTTAGACATAGTTCGGTCCATGATGAGCTATGCAAATCTTCCAGTATTCCTATGGGGTTATGCATTGGAAACCTCGACATATTTACTGAATAAGGTGCTTTCCAAATCTGTTCCTCAAACTCCGTATGAGATATGGAAAGTAAGGAAACCGAATCTTAAACACGTTAAGATTTGGGGATGTCCAGCTTATGTCAAGAAAGTTGACCCAGATAAGCTGGAATATCGATCCGGAAAATGTAGTTTTGTGGGATATCCTAAAGAGACTTTAGGGTATTACTTTTGCACCGATCATCGGGTGTTTGTCTCCAGACATGCTACCTTCTTGGAAAAGGAGTTTATCCTTGAAGGAAACAGTGGGAGCAAAATTGAACTTGATGAAGTTCAAGAAGCACAAACTACTACGGATCAAGTGGAAACACCTGTTCTGACTGAACAACCTTTTGTGGAACAGCCCATTCATAGATCAGGGAGAGTGTCTCGCCAACCTGAGAGGTATTATGGCCTTGTCATTGAGAATGACAATGAGTTGTCAATCATTTGATGATGACGACCCTATGACCTATAATGAGGCTATGAGTAGTGTTGACTCAGAGAAATGGCATAGTGCCATGAAATCCAGAATGGAATCTATGTATACGGTATACAAAAGATAGATTATAGCAGATGGCTAGGTGGAGACCTAAAAGGCCAGGCTTTTGGGAAAAGGATTCAAACAAAGGCAATGGATTGACTTTGATGAAACTTTTTACATGAAGCCCTGTTAAAATCAGTTCGGATTTTGCTTGCGATTAATGTGGTTTAAAGCAAGCTTCTCGAAAAATGGAACATTCATTTTGATGAGATAATCAAAGAGTTTTATTTTATCAAAAACGTAGATGAACCATGCGTCTACAAAAGGGTTAGTGGGAGCGCGGTAACATTTCTTGTATTGTATTGAATTAAAGTTGACACACATAACAACATAGCAGACCCACTCACAAAGCTACTTTTTGAAAGTCACTTTGATCGTCATAAAGATGAGATGGGTATTAGATACCAGAGTGATTGGCTTTAGTACAAGTGGGAGATTGAAAGGAATATGTCCTAAGTCCAATCGTGTATTAGGATTTAGGAATAACTTTTATGTAATCTATTTTGATTTCATTGATATTAATAAAGACTTGTTCTGTTTTTATTACGGGCTTTATCTATTTAAGTGTTTAAATAAGATATACCATAGTTTAGTGTAAAGCTTTTTATGGATTATGATGAGATCATAATAGTGAGACCTAAAAAGATGATAACTCTAAACTTAAATGGTTCCTGGTCATAGGATTACTAACTGGTAATTAATAATCCGCAAAGATCGGTACATACTATGCTTGCTTCATTATGAAGGATGTCTGTTCTCATAGACATTTGTGTGGTGACACTATAGCTAGTATGTAGGTGCTTATTATGGAATAAGTTCACTGAACATGACTCGCCCAGCTGAACAACTGATGGAGTTCACTCACGTGTCAGCAGTTGTTCACTTAGTGATAGTTGTACAAGTATCCTTAGACTTGAGGTCATCATAGTCATCTTGTGTACACTGAACTATGCTTTGGTTTAGTTCTTAGTCTCCAGGGACAATTATTAGGGCTCTTCTGGGTATAGGAATTTGTACACGAAGATAGTGTATGATCAATAAAGGATCTACCCCTTCCAGTGAAGGAAGCGAATGTTCAAGGCTGATCCACTTATGCTAGTTCAGGAATCTCTGGCCAGAGTAAATGAAATTAGAAAGGAGTTTCTAATTTGCATAGAACTACGCATAGTAAATGGTAAGCAAAGTGATTGAATTAGATAGGCTTGACACGAGATCCATGCCTTGTATTTAATCAGGACATTGTAGGGTAGAAGGAGTTTATTGTACGGTAACTATTCACTGACAGGTTCTTGGTATTCTAAGCAGTGAATTCATATTATCCGGATAGTCGCGATATGTTGAGAAGCATCACTCACGATGTAGAATAAATGTGATTAATTAATTAATCATATTTAATAAATTAGAGAATTTATATAAATAATGATAAAATAGTTTTATTATTATTTATTTCTACTACCGGCTTAATATTGAACCTACAGGGTCACACCATAAAAAGAGAATGATTTTATGGTGGAGGAATTAATTAATAATGGCTAATAATTATTTATTTGTGAAATAAATAATTAATTGGCAAATTTAATAATTGATTAAATGAGATTTAATTGATTATAAATTAATTAAGAAAAGTTCTTAATATTATTAATTAAGGATTTAATTTTTGGAAATTAAATCAAGAGAGAGAATTATTTCTAAAGTGTTTAGAAAAAGGATTAATAATTAAAAGGTGTTTTAATTATTAATGAGAATAATAAATGGGATAATAATAATATTATTTATGGGAAAATTTCAGCTGAAAATTTTGCCTATAAATACACTATTATAGACCCTATTTTATTCTAACCCCAAAAACCCAAAAGTTTCAGAAAACCAAATTCTCTCCACCTCCTCCTCCTCCTAAAAGTCGTTTTCTTGGTGGATACCGGTGGAGTGCTTCACACTTGAGGAGCAACTGCTAAGGATCTCTGATCGTTATCTCCGAATTATTTTTAAAGGTTAGATTCGATCCCTCGAATTTTTATTCACGATTTATATGCTTTTATTTGGATTTTGTGTGTGTAAAAGTGTTTTACCATGACCCCACTGCGTTAAAAATCCAACAGGTTGTAGAATTGATAGAAAGAGTACTACAGGAACCTGTCAATTTCTAGGAAATAAGCTTGTGTCCTGGTTTAGTAAAAAGTAAAATTCAGTCTCTATTTCCACAGCTGAAGCTGAATATATTGTTGCTGGCAGTTGATGTGCACATATTTTATTGATGAGAAATCAATTGCTAGACTATGGTTTGCAAGTTGAGAGGATTCTTATTTTCTGTGATAACACAAGTGCAATTGCCATCACTGAAAATCCAGTACAACATTCAAGGACAAAGCACATAGATATCAAGTACCATTTTATAAGGGAACATGTAATGAATGGTATTGTGGAGCTACACTTTGTTCCAAGTGAGAAGCAACTTGCAGATATCTTTACCGAGCCACTGGATGAATCCACCTTTTCAAGGTTGGTAAGTGAGTTAGGTATGCTTAATTACTCTTAAATCAATCTGAGTTATTTTGCAAGTTGATATGCAGCCAGAAATTTAATTGATTTTTCAGTCTTGGATGAAATTTTGGCTAAGTCAAAATTTACATCTCGACGGATGACCCTTATCCATCGAGTTTGGTCATCCGTCGATATACGATTTGCTAATAAAAATCAATTACTTTTCTGGAATATTTTATGTCTCGACGGATAACAGTCTAACCTCATCCTTTGAATTGTCTTAATCTCAGCCGTTAATTCCCTGTACATTATCCATCGAGGATACTTACAGTTTGTAAGCATTACACGACAGATAATGGGTGGAATTTTTACAGTTAATTTTTAAACGGCTATTTTAGGCAATTACTATTGGTTACTTTATTTTACTTTATCAATTTTATCAGTTATTTTTGAGATAGTATAAAAGCTTATTTCATTGCAATTGCTTTTCTTTTATCATTCTCAAATTCAACTGCTCTAATTTCATTCTCTCTCAAGCACCTACTCTCCTTCTCTTCAAGTTCTTATTCTCTAACAATGGCACCTGTAGTAAAGATCATGTCTCAAACTGGGTTCATTTATGAGAAGAACAATTTCACTGCATTAGTTAATAAGGGTATTCAGCAATCGGATGACTATCACAAGATGATAGAATTTGTGAAGAATTGCAAGCTCAATTATGCCATGCTGGAATCATCCACAATCTTCTGTGAAGTTGTTGAAGAGATGTGGACCACTGCTACCTACAACTCTACAGATAAGACCATCACTCTAACCATCAAAGGTAAAGAATTCTGTATCAATAGTGATGTGATAAAAGCATAGTTTAAAAATCCTGATAACAATGTGACTTCACTACAGAATGACACTGATATTATAAATATGCTTAATTTCATGCACTATACACTTCCTACTTCCAAACTGAGTGATATTAGGAGAATGGGTCTTAGGAAGGAGTGGAGTTTCTTGTGTGATGTAATTACAAAGGTTTTCTCAGGAAAGATCAGTAATTTTGATTCAGTGAATATTTCCATGCTTAACATGCTATATATGCTAGTTACAGATAAATTTTATAATTTCAGTGACCTTGTTTTGTTTGAGTTAGGTTTTAAATTAGGTGAGTTAGCTAAAAGAGGTAAGAATGTGTATTATGCTAGATTTCTTATGTTATTGGCTAACCACCTCTGTGAAGAGATTGTGCTTGAGAACCCTAACAACAAACTGGATTGTTGGGTTCAAGAGAGAAGGCTCATTGCAGATCTGAACAGGGCCAATCATCACAAGGATGTGCCAATGTTCTACTTCCCTGTAATGCAAGCACCTCAGGTAAGTGAGGTAAGTTCATCCATCCCTACAACTCTTCCAACCTCCACAATTTCTTTGAGTTCAGGAGTAGCTATGGCAACTATGACAATGACCAAACAGTTTTCTACCAAAGCTGCCAGACCTACTACTATTTCCAAATCCAAATCAAAGCAAACCCCCTCTGGTATCTCTCAAAAGATGCCAGTTGAAAAATCCATAAAAGCCAAAGAGGGGAGTGTGAAGGAGGGCAAGTCAGGTGAGGGAAGGGGTGAACATAAAAGAAACCCCAAGAATAAGGTTGGAGAGTTGAGTGAATCCCAGCCTAGCCACACTGCAGTTTCCCAACAAACTGCAGTGCTTAAAAAGGACAAAAGCTCACTTCTAGCTGCATCCTCCCAAAAGGATGTAGTTATTGAACAAAGCTCTCAACCAAGAGCACAGGCCAAGAGGGCTAGGGACACAAGCTCACCCCAAACTTATGCCAGAAAGAAGAAATCAAAAACCTCTGGGGATGCACAGGGCACACACACAGTGCAAACTGGTGCTAAAGACACAGTCACTGCACCTTCATAAATTCAGCTTGATGTGGCTCCAATAAATGTGGAGTCACTGCAAAAATCTTTAGTTATAGAAGCACCTCAAACACCATACTCACCAACAAATTCTCTGGATGTGGATATGATAAACACATCAATTCCTGATTCCCCTTCTTTAACTCTGTTGGGGAAGCCAAAATCTAATGCAAGTGAGCATCATCTTTTAGATGATTTGTTGGCTCACTTGCCAATTCTTTCAGGAACTGTTGTGTCATCTGTGCCTAAAATATCTTCAATCAGCACAGAGTCAACAATAGTTTCTATTCCCACCTCATTCATTTCTACTCTCTCGACGGATATTGCTCATCCGTCGAGTAGTGATTGTATCCCGACGGATAAGCCTAACAGCAGTTATCCGTCGGATAGCAAAACCACTCACTCGATGGATATCACTCATCCGTCGAGTATCTCTGCACAACTTTAAACTTCAATTATTTCAAGTGCAGAAGATTTAGTGGTTGTACAGTCACTCTTAGGATTGAGAGAGCAGAGTATTTTGAGTGAGAGGCTGGGTTGCTCCCAGGAAAAAGGAGAGGAAATGAGTGAAAATCTGCAATCCATTTCTTCAGGATTGGAAAAAGGGAGTGAGAGGAGTCCCACCTTAGTAGGTGAAGGTGAGGGTGTGAGGGTGGGGAGCTAGGGTGAGACCCTGATGCAAAGAAAGAGAGAACATGAGAGAAAAGCAGGTACAGAGGGTATAAGGGTGGATCCATCCATTGCTCATGTGTCAATGATTGTGGATGATGCTGAAAAGGAAAGACAATATCAACAACATTACAAAGCTGTAATTGATAACATTTCCTTGAACGCTGACACTTTTACTCATCCTGTGTCAGCCTATCAACTATTGGCTGCTCAGGGCAATGAGGAGGCAGAAAAGACTTTAAATCTAGTACATACTTCAGAATCTCTACAAAGGGATAAAGCTGCTGTCAATTTGATGCTTTCTACAGCTGGTGAGCCATCTGAAAAATTTGGAGTGAATTCTAATGATGATGACTTTATTTCATTTGATGGAAGCATGAACTTAGGGGGAGATGAAGGCCCAAGTTCAATTTCAGATCTACCTGAATGGGCATTGACAAAGGAGTCTACACCAGGACAATTCAATGTATCATTAGTCAAACAAATCATGTCTATCCAAAAGGCCATTTAGAACACCTCAAATGCTGGTACCAAGGCTATTCTTCAAGCACACCTAGATTCTCTACATCTCATGAAACTACAGCAATTAAGACAGAATCTAAGTGTGGATGAACTGAAAAAGGATATAGCTGACTTGAAGACATACAATTCTGAGAAGCTGGATTCAATTATGCCCTATGGTACCATGCAGGATCTGCTACTGAGACTGAGAAGAGAATCAGATGCTGAAAAGAAGCTGGCCAAATTGGAGGACAGAGTTCAAGTTATTGAAAACTCTGTGGTCACCATTCTTCAAAATCAACAGTCTCAGACCAGTCTTCTAATGCAACTGGCTAAAGCACAAGGCTTGACCCCTCAACTTGATGATAACAAAAAGGGGGAGAAAGGACCAAGTGAGGGGGAGAAGCTTCAGATACAAATTAGTAAAGTAATTGTGCCTTCAATTACTGTCTCAAAGCCACCAGTTGCAGATGGTATAGATCTGATTCAAGCAGCAGCAACTAACTTGAAAGTTGCTGAGAAGGAAAAGTTGAGTTTGGTCAACTGGGAGAAGATTGATGAGGAGATACAGAAGAAGTTTGAACTTGTCAAGGAGCCTGTTAAGTCAGCCATCCATCATTCTCAAGTCAAGCAAATTAGTGTGAATGAGATGAGCATGAACTATTTGGAAAGAGGATAATCTTCCTGCATCAAGTCTCCAAAGGCTGAAATGATTCTTAAACCAAGGGCAAACTACTCAAAATCATCCTTGAAGAACCCCTTGGACACTGTGTATGAGACACCCAAGCCTGATAAAAAGAAGCTTCTGTCAAGATCAATTGTTTTCTATAAAGATCCAACTGATTCAGCTTCTAAAAGGAGGATTGCTAAGATATTCAGAAATGGGAAGGAAATTTGTGTGATAGCTGAACATCCTCAATTTGCTCAAGCAAAGAGAGAAGAAAAAACCAGATTGAAGCAGGAAAAGAAGCAAGCTGCTCTAGATGCAAAGAAGTCTAAATAAAAGAAAGAGCAAATTGTTATCCTGGCCAAGCTACAGGCTGTGAATTCAGCTCAACAAATTCCCTCTCAACCATCTGAAGCTACTGAAT
The DNA here is from genome assembly GCF_009905375.1 of Apium graveolens. NCBI lineage: Eukaryota > Viridiplantae > Streptophyta > Magnoliopsida > Apiales > Apiaceae > Apium > Apium graveolens. Next base: position 247,157,925 of record NC_133652.1, read on the forward strand.
CAAGGGAACAAGTTGAAGAACAGAAGAAATCTTCAAGAAAGAAAGAATTGGCTAAAAGAACTAAAAGGAAACTAGATATTGTTGACAAGGAATTAGAAGATCAATTTCCTAAGGAATCCACACCAGCTACAACTCAAGCATCAAAGCCCTCTGTGGTATTTGAAGACATAAGGGTGGTAGATCCCTACAGGAATATTCATGGTGAACCTATTGTGCCCAAGGATGAGCCAATAGAATAGGAGAACATACCAATTCCCGACTTCAATCTACCAATCCTTAGCAAGACAAAAAGGACAAAGTCAAGAGCATTCAAGAAAGTGAAGTTGTCACCTCTAATATCCAAGTCTGTAGTCAAAGCTAAGCCCAAAGTCAATAAGGGAGACTACTTGTACTTGTGTGACATCAAAGAATTTTCTGATCTAAATCTCTATCTGGATGAACTAGATGAAGTAAGAGCTATTGATGCATACAGGAACCTACCTGAAAGGTTAGTGTTCAAGTACAAAGGAGGAAAGGAGATTCAATGGCCACTTCACAGGATTCTTCAAGAGAGCCAAGTTGTACGGATTAAAGTTTATTCATCCTTCAAGAAGAACTTTGGGTTCAACATCACTGCAAGAAGACTAGTATTGAAGAAGATTGAAGAACTAAGGAGTGTTGGAGCTAAAGATGCACTCTCAAAGACTCTAATCATCCCATACACAGGGAGAAGAGTGCATCTAAGGCCCTACTGGCTGATGGAGTTCATAGATGACAAAAGGGTGAGAAGATTCTTCAGATTAGAAGACTAATTGAGCATCTCCAGCAATGATACTCTCTTGGAAATGCAAGGAAAGCTAAATCTCTCAGAATCTGATGAACTGGAATTCCACAGGCAGCTCCAAAATCAGATTGATGAAAACAACAGAAAGCTTGGAAGAAGATCCAGACCTTCAAGAAACTAGAAAAATCTGCTCATGCTAGAGGAGAATCTTGAAAATCACTGTGAGCTTAACTTTGTACATTTTGATTAATTGAAGCACTTTTCAGTATTATCTACTTTTCTATAAAGCTGTATGTTTAGGGTGTTTTGTTATCATCAAGTATCTCTTAATTTATGGCTACAATTCCAGTAGACATAAATTGGGGGAAATTGTTGTGCATATGTTGTGTACTTGATGATGACATAAACAAAACACCTAAGTAGATTTTACTTAGTGAAATAATGTAGCACTCGACGGATAAGAATTATAGTCCTGACGGATAACTCATTATAGTCCCGACGGATGATGACTTATTATCCATCGAGTGAGTGGCTTATGTAATAATAAGTCTGTAGCACATTTCTGCATACACATTTGTATAAATTCTGTAGTAGCATATAAGTCATGTTGACTTTAACTAGATATGCATAATAGGTTGATTAATTGTACATAGATGATGTCTTGTAATTATGTATAAATGAATTGAAGTCAAGTGCCAAAATAGCTACCGACAGATGATTCACAAAGCCATCGACGGATGATCAAATAGCTATCAACGAATGTTCAATAGAGCAGTCGACGGATGATCAATGAAGCCATCAACGGATGATCATAAAGTCGACGGATGATCATGTACTCAACGGATAAAGAATTCAAATATCAGTTGACAGTGACAGCATAGTCACATGCATCGAAGTGTATGCAAATGGAATGAGGAAGCCTATTAACTGGGTAATAGAGAACAAAGTAACAAAGCATTAGACCCGATAGTTTTTATAATGATCCTGTCCTTTGACTTTGTAATCTTGGTAATATATAAACCAAGAAGTAGCAAATAGAAACCAAGATCTGAGATACAAAAAGTGAGAAACATTTGTAAGCATAATTATTAGCATTTCTTTGTATTCTCAGTAGTTCAAATTTGCAAGCAGCTGTGAGCATTCTTGCACACAGATTTCTCTCGATAGAATATATATATCTCTGGTGGAATTGTTTAAATCCACCAGAAAGTTTATAAAGACTCTTGTTTTTAATTACTTGTGTTTTGGTTCACTTAAGTTTTTATTCCACATTGTGCTAATCAATACACTTATATTTATATTCGAGTTTGAACATTTTTATTTTAAAGAAAAAGGTTCAAGAATTCCATTCAACCCCCCTTCTGTAATTCTTGCTATATTGTGAAGGGACTAACAATTGGTATCAGAGCAAGCTCTTAACTTATAAAGAGTTTAAAGATCAAAACAATTCAGCAAGATGAACAAGAAGGATGTTGGAGTCAAGATTCCTTTTCTAGATAAAGATAATTACCATCATTGGAAGGTAAAGATGCATCTTCATATGCTTTCTCAAGATGAGGCCTATGTGGACTGCATAGAAAGAGGCCCTCATGTTGTAATGAGAGCTGCAACAGGAAACGAGCCATTAGTCCCCAAGCCAAGGCATGAATGGTCTGATCCTGACATTGAACAAGTCAGAAAGGATAAAAAGGCCATGAATATTCTGTTTAATAGAGTTGATGCAGACATGTTTGACAACATTATCAACTGCAAAACTGCCAAGGAAGTTTGGGATACTATACAGATAATCTGTGATGGCACTGAGCAAGTTAGAGAAATAAGATGCAGCTCTTGATTCTGCAATATGAGCATTTTCACAATGAGGAAAGTGAGTCTCTCACTGACATTTTTAGTAGGTTTCAAAAACTACTAAATGCTCTCAAGTTGCATGGAAGGGTCTATCAAACTAAAGACTCTAATATGAAATTCCTTAGATCTCTTCCAAAGGAATGGAAACCAATGACAGTCTCAATAGAAAACTCACAAGATTATAAGGAGTTTACTTTGGAGAGACTGTATGGCATCCTGAAAACAAGATTATAAGGAGTTTACTTTGGAGAGACTGTATGGCATCCTGAAAACCTATGAGCTTGAAATAGAGTAGGATGAAAGGATGGAGAGAGGAAAGAAGAAAGGAGGATCCATTGCACTAGTTTCTGAGTTGGAAAAGGAGAAGGAAGTGAAGATGGAAGCTGTTGAATCAACTTCAAAGGTATGTGAGAACAAGGGAAAGGGTCTTGCAGTAGAAAGTGAAGATTCATTGAGTCAAGATGACATGGAGGACATTGATGAGCACCTAGCATTTCTTTCCAGGAGATTTTCCAAGCTCAAGTTCAAGAAGAACTTTGGAGCAGCCAAGCCAAATAGAAACATGGTGGATAAGTCAAAATTCAAATGTTTCAAATGTGACTTCGCAGGGCATTTTTCCAGTGAGTGTAGGAAGTCAGATTCCAGTAAGAAAAAGTTTGAGTCTGTGGAAAATATTTTGATCTAATCAAGCAAAAGGAAAGGGCTTTTATTACACAAGAAAATGACTGGGCAGCAGATGGTCTGGATAAAGATAAGGATGTCAGCTATGTCAATCTAGCCCTAATGGCCAAGTCTGATGAGACAGAGACAAGTTCCTCAAGCAATCAGGGAAACAGAAAGAATCTTTGGTACTTGGATAGTGGTTGTTCAAGACACATTACTGGTGATTCTACCCTACTCATGGAATTCAAGGAGAGAGCTGGCCCAAGTATCACTTTTGGAGATGACAGCAAGGGTTATACTGTGGGATATGGCTTGATTTCAAAGGACAATGTCATCATTGAGGAGGTTGCCTTAGTGGATGGTCTCAAACACAATATGTTGAATATCAGCCAGCTTTGTGACAAAGGTAATTCAGTAACCTTCAACTTAGAAGCCTGTGTTGTGACTAATAAAAGACGCAACAAAGTGGTTCTCACTGGTGTGAGAAAAGGAAATGTGTACCTAGTTGATTTTAACTCATCCAATGCAGAATCTGTAACTTGTCTTCTCAGTAAAGCAAGTCAGGATGAAAGTTGTCTATGACACAAGAAGCTATCCCATTTAAACTTCAAGACCATGAATGAGCTGGTAAAGAAAGAACTGGTCAGAGGCATTCCTCTAGTGGAGTTTTCAAAGGATGGACTGTGTGATGCCTTCCAAAAAGGGAAGCAAATTAAAGCATCATTCAGAAAGAAACTTGATTCAACAATTGAAGAGCCTTTGCAACTGCTTCACATGGATTTGTTTGGACCAGTCAATGTATTGTCCATCTCAAGGAAAAGATTTTTCCTAGTAATTGTAGATGATTTCTTAAAGTTCTCCTGGACATATTTCCTAAAATCTAAAGATGAAGCTAGTGAAATCATCATCAATCACATAAGGCAAGTCAATAATCATCCTGATTTCAAGGTTAGAAGAATCAGGAGTGACTATGGAACTGAGTTCAAGAATTCTGTCATGAGAGCATTTTGTGAGGAAAATGGGATTCTGCATGAGTTTTCAGCAGCAAGGACTCCACAACAGAATGGAGTAGTGGAAAGGAAGAATATATCACTTATTGAAGCTACAAGGACAATGCTTGAAGAATTTTAAACTGCCAACATATTTTTGGGTTGAAGCTGTAAATACTACATGCTACACTCAGAATATTTCTCTGGTTAATCAAGCAAGATGCATGACTCCCTATCAATTGTTTAAGAACAAGAAGCCAACTCTAAACTTTCTTCATGTCTTTGGTTGTAAATGCTATATTCTGAGAAATCAAACTGACCAAAATGGGAAGTTTGATGCTAAAGCTGATGAAGGAATTTTTGTTGGATATGCTGTTGGTAAAGCATATAGAGTCTACAATCTAAGAACCAACATTGTTGTGGAATCAATACATGTTATGTTTGATGATAAAAAGATTGAAGGACTGAAAGATGGAGATTACCATGAGAGCCTCAAATTCGATAATGTGGAGATGGTTAGTGATGACAGTGATGATGAAAGTGATCAAGAAACAGTGTATAAGGATAATACAGATAAATCTACTACCAATGAAGCACAAAACTCAACATCTGTCGAGTTGCATAATGCTTCATCCATCGGAAGGCAATCTGCGTTATCCGTCGGGAGACAACCAGCTTCATCCGTCGGTACTCAAAATTCACCATCCGTCGGGTTATCAAAAGGAGCAGGAAGTCTTGATAGATCACCTATAGAAAGTTTCCCTTTCTCAAATCAAAGATCCACAAACTCAGGGGGAGTTTCTTACAATCAAAACTCAATCACACATCAAGACAACAATGAGGTTTCTTCATCTAGAGCTAATCTACCTCAACAAAGGAAATGGACAAAACATCACCCCTTTGAGCTTATCATTGGTGATGTTTCTTCTAGAGTTCAAACAAGAAGAGCAACTCAGGAAGAATGTCTACACAACAGCTTTCTTTCCAAGGAAGAACCTAAGAAGGTAGAAGAAGCTTTGTTGGATCCTGATTGGATTTTAGCTATGCAGGAGGATCTAAACCAATTTGAAAGGAACAATGTATGGAAGCTGGTACCCAAGCCTAAAGGAAAGAACCCAATAGACACTAAGTGGGTATTTAGAAACAAGATGGATGAAAATGGCATAGTAGTCAGGAACAAAGCTAGATTGGTTGCTAAGGGCTATTGTCAGCAAGAAAGAATAGATTTTGATGAAACATTTGCTCCTGTTGCAAGACTTGAAGCCATCAGAATCTTCTTAGCCTATGCAGCCCATGCCAATTTCAAGGTCTATCAAATGGATGTCAAAAGTGCCTTTCTGAATGGAGATTTGGAGGAAGAAGTTTATGTCAGTCAACCTCCTGGTTTTGAAGATCCAAATTTTCCAGAATATGTCTATTATCTTTTGAAAGCACTTTATGGACTGAAGCAAGCACCTAGAGCCTGGTATGACACTTTATCAAAGTTCCTTTTAGAAAATCACTTCACAAGAGGTACTGTAGATAAAACTTTATTTTTCAGAAATGTTAATGGCTGTAGTATACTTGTTCAAATTTATGTAGATGATATTATTTTTGGCTCTACAGATGAGAAACTTTGTAAAAAGTTTGCCAAATTGATGTAAAGTAAGTATGAAATGAGTATGATGGGAGAACTAACTTACTTTCTTGGTTTACAAGTTAAGCAAGTCATTAGTTAAACTAAATATATTTTTGATCTTTTAAAGAAGTTTGATCTAATGGATTGCACATCTGCAAAAACTCCCATGGCCACAGCAACTAAGCTTGAATTAAACACTACTGAAAAGTCTGTGGATATTTCAAGTTATTGGGGCATGGTTGGCTCACTTATGTACTTAACAGCTAGTAGGCCAGATATAATGTTTGCTACATGTTTATGTGCTAAATTTCAGGCTGATCCTAGAGAATCTCACCTAATAGTTATTAAGAGAATTTTCAGATATCTCAAGGGAACACCAAACCTTGGCATTTGGTACCCTAGAGATTCTGGTTTTGATCTAACTGGTTATTCAGATGCAGATTATGCAGTTGTAGAATTGATAGAAAGAGTACTACAGGAACCTGTCAATTTCTAGGAAATAAGCTTGTGTCCTGGTTCAATAAAAAGCAAAATTCAGTCTCTATTTCCACAGCTGAAGCTGAATATATTGTTGCTGGAAGTTGTTGTGCATAGATTTTATGGATGAGAAATCAATTGATAGACTATGGTTTGGAAGTTGAGAGGATTCCTATTTTCTGTGATAACACAAGTGCAATTGCCATCACTGAAAATCCAGTACAACATTCAAGGACAAAGCACATAGATATCAAGTACCATTTCATAAGGGAACATGTAATGAATGGTATTGCGGAGCTACATTTTGTTCCAAGTGAGAAGCAACTTGCAGATATCTTTACCAAGCCACTGGATGAATCCACCTTTTCAAGGTTGGTAAGTGAGTTAGGTATGCTTAATTACTCTTAAATCAATCTGAGTTATTTTGCAAGTTGATATGCAGCCAGAAATTTAATTGATTTTTCAGTCTTGGATGAAATTTTGGCTAAGTCAAAATTTACATCTCGACGGATGACCCTTATCCATCGAGTTTGGTCATCCGTCGATATACGATTTGCTAATTAAAATCAATTACTTTTCTGGAATATTTTATGTCTCGACGGATAACAGTCTATCCTCATCCGTTGAATTGTCTTAATCTCAACCGTTAATTCCCTTTACATTATCCATCGAGTATACTTACAGTTTGTAAGCATTACAAGACGGATAATGGGTGTAATTTTTACAGTTTATTTTTAAACGGCTATTTTAGGCAATTACTATTGGTTACTTTATTTTACTTTATCAATTTTATCAGTTATTTTTGAGATAGTATAAAAGCTTATTTCATTGCAATTGCTTTTCTTTTATCATTCTCAAATTCAACTGCTCTAATTTCATTCTCTCTCAAGCACCCACTCTCCTTCTCTTCAAGTTCTTATTCTCTAACAATGGCACCTGTAGTAAAGATCATGTCTCAAACTGGGTTCATTTATGAGAAGAACAATTTCACTGCATTAGTTAACAAGGGTATTTAACAATCGGATGACTATCACAAGATGATGGAATTTATGAAGAATTGCAAGCTCAATTATGCCATGCTGGAATCACCCACAATCTTCTGTGAAGTTGTTGAAGAGATGTGGACCATTGCTACCTACAACTCTACAGATAAGACCATCACTATAACCATCAAAGGTAAAGAATTCTGTATCAATAGTGATATGATAAAAGCATGTTTTAAAATTCCTGATAACAATGTGACTTCACCACAGAATGACACTGATATTATAAATATGCTTAATTTCATGCACTATGCACTTCCTACTTCTAAACTGAGTGATATTAGGAGAATGGGTCTTAGGAAGGAGTGGAGTTTCTTGTGTGATGTAATTACAAAGGTTTTCTCAGGAAAGATCAGTAATTTTGATTCAGTGAATATTTCCATACTTAATATGCTATATATGCTATTTACAGATAAATTTTATAATTTCAGTGACCTTGTTTTGTTTGAGCTAGTTTTTAAATTAGGTGAGTTAGCTAAAAGAGGTAAGAATGTGTATTATGATAGATTTCTTATGTTATTGGCTAACCACCTCTGTGAAGAGATTGTGCTTGAGAACCCTAATAACAAACTGGATTGTTGGCTTCAAGAGAGAAGGCTCATTGCAGATCTGAACAGGGCCAATCATCACAAGGATGTGCCAATGTCCAACTTCCCTGTAATGCAAGCACCTCAGGTAAGTGAGGTAAGTTCATCCATCCCTACAACTCTTCCAACCTCCACAAATTTTTTAAGTTCAGGAGTAGCTATGACAACTGTGACAAGAATAAAATAAACCCCAAGAATAAGGTTGGAGAGTTGAGTGAATCCCATCCTAGCCACACTGCAGTTTCCCAACAAACTGCAGTGCTTAAAAAGGACAAAAGCTCACTTCTAGCTGCATCCTCCCAAAAGCATGTAGTTATTGAACAAAGCTCTCAACCAAGAGCACATGCCAAGAGGGCTAGGGACACAAGCTCACCCCAAACTTATGCCAGAAAGAAGAAATCAAAAACCTCTGGGGATGCACAGGGCACACACACACAGTGCAAACTGGTGCTAAAGACACAGTCACTGCACCTTCACAAATTCAGCTTGATGTGGCTCCAATAAATGTGGAGTCACAGCAAAAATCTTTAGTTATAGAATCACCTCAAACACCATACTCACCAACAAATTCCCTGGATGTGGATATGATAAACACATCAATTCCTGATTCCCCTTCTTTAACTCTGTTGGGGAAGCCAAAATCTAGTGCAAGTGAGCATCATCTTTTAGATGATTTGTTGGCTCACTTGCCAATTCTTTCAGGAACTGTTGTGTCATCTGTGCCTAAAATATCTTCAATCAGCACAGAGTCAACAATAGTTTCTATTCCCACCTCATTCATTTCTACTCTCTCGACGGATATTGCTCATCCGTCGAGTAGTGATTGTATCCCGACGGATAAGCCTAATATCAGTTATCCGTCGGATAACAAAACCACTCACTCGATGGATATCACTCATCCGTCGAGTATCTCTGCACAACTTCAAACTTCAATTATTTCAAGTTTAGAAGATTTAGTGGTTGTACAGTCACTCTTAGGATTGAGAGAGCAGAGTGTTTTGCGTGAGAGACTGGGTTGCTCCCAGGCAAAAGGAGAGGAAATGAGTGAAAATTTGCAATCCATTTCTTCAGGATTGGCAAAAGGGAGTGAGAGGAGTCCCACCTTAGTAGGTGAAGGTGAGGGTGTTAGGGTGGGGAACTAGGGTGAGATCCTGATGCAACAAAAGAGAGAACATGAGAGAAAAGCAGGTACAGAGGGTATAAGGGTAGATCCAGCCATTGCTCATGAGTCAATGATTAAGGATGATGCTGAAAAGGAAAGACAATTTCAGCAATATTACAAAGTTGTAATTGATAACATTTCATTGGACGCTGACACTTTTACTCATCCTGTGTCAGCCTATCAACTATTGGCTGCTCAGGGCAATGAGGAGGCAGAGAAGACTTTAAATCTAGTACATACTTCAGAATCTCTTCAAAGGGATAAAGTTGCTGTCAATTTGATGCCTTCTACAGCTGGTGAGCCATCTGAAGAATTTGGAGTGAATTCTAATGATGATGACTCTGTTTCATTTAATGGAAGCATGAACTTAGGGGGAGATGAAGGACCAAGTTCAATTTCAGATCTACCTGAATGGGCATTGACAAAGGAGTCTACAACAGGACAATTCAATGTATCCTTAGTCAAATAAATCATGTCTATTCAAAAGGCCATTCAGAACACCTCAAATGCTGGTACCAAGGCTATTCTTCAAGCACACCTAGATTCTCTACATCTCATGAAGCTACAGCAATTAAGACAGAATCTAAGTGTGGATGAACTTAAAAAGGATATAGCTGACTTGAAGACATACAATTCTGAGAAGCTGGATTCAATTATGCCCTATGGTACCATGCATGATCTGCTATTGAGACTGAGAAGAGAATCAGATGCTGAAAAGAAGCTGACCAAATTGGAGGACAAAGTTCAAGTTATTGAAAACTCTGTGGTCACCATTATTCAGGATCAACAGTCTCATACCAGTCTTCTAATGCAACTGGCTAAAGCACAAGGCTTGACCCTTCTACTTGATGATAACAAAAAGGGGAAGAAAGGACCAAGTGAGGGGGAGAAGCTTTAGATACAAATCAGTAAAGTAATTGTGCCTTCAATTACTGTCTCAAAGCCACCAGTTGCAGATGGTATAGATCTGATTCAAGCAGCAGCAGCTAACTTGAAAGTTGCTGAGAAGGAAAAGTTGAGTTTGGTCAACTGGGAGAAGATTGTTGAGGAGATACAGAAAAAGTTTGAACTTGTCAAGGAGCCAGCTAAGTCAGCCATCCATCACTCTCAAGTCAAGAAAATTAGTGTGAATGAGATGAGCATGAACTATCTGGAAAGAGGACAATCTTCCTGCATCAAGTCTCCAAAGGCTGAAATGATTCTTAAACCAAGGGCAAACTACTCAAAATCATCCTTGAAGAACCCCTTGGACACTGTGTATGAGACAACCAAGCCTGATGAAAAGAAGCTTCTGTCAAGATCAATTGTTTTCTATAAAGATCCAACTGATTCAACTTCTAAAAGGAGGATTGCTAAGATATTCAGAAATGGGAAGGAAATTTGTGTGATAGCTGGACATCCTCAATTTGCTCAAGCAAAGAGAGAAGAAAAAGCCAGATTGAAGCAGGAAAAGAAGCAAGCTGCACTAGATGCAAAGAAGTCTAAACAAAAGAAAGAGCAGATTGCTATTCTGGCCAAGCTACAGGCTGTGAATTCATCTCAACAAATTCCCTCTCAACCATCTGAAGCTACTGAATCAAGGGAACAAGTTGAAGAACAGAAGAAATCTTCAAGAAAGAAAGAATTGGCTAAAAGAACTAAAAGGAAACTGGATATTGTTGACAAGGAATTGGAAGATCAATTTCCTAATGAATCCACACCAGCTACAACTCAAGCATCAAAGCCCTATGTGGTATTTGAAGACATAAGGGTGGTGGATCCCTACAGGAATATTCATGGTGAACCTATTGTGCCCAAGGATGAGCCAATAGAATGGGAGAACATACCAATTCCAGACTTCAATCTACCAATCCTTAACAAGCCAAAAAGGACAAAGTCAAGAGCAGTCAAAAAAGTGAAGTTGTCACCTCTAAAATCCAACTCTGTAGTCAAAGCTCAGCCCAAAGTCAATAAGGGAGACTACTTGTACTTGTGTGACATCAAAGAATTTTCTGATCTAAATCTCTATCTGTATGAACTAGATGAAGTAAGAGGTATTGATGCATACAGGAACCTACCTGAAAGGTTAGTGTTCAAGTACAAAGGAGGAAAGGAGATTTAGTGGCCACTTCACAGAATTCTTCAAGAGAGCCAAGCTGTACTGATTAAAGTTTATTCATCCTTCAAGAAGAACTTTGGGTTCAACATCACTGCAAGAAGACTAGTATTGAAGAAGATTGAAGAACTAAGGAGTGTTAGAGCTAAAGATGCACTCCCAAAGGCTCTAATCATCCCATACACAGGGAGAAGAGTGCATCTAAGGCCCTACTGGCTGATGGAGTTCATAAATGACAAAGGGGTGAGAAGATTCTTCAGATTAGAAGACCAATTGAGCATCTCCAGCAATGAGACTCTCTTGGAAATGCAAGGAAAGCTAAATCTCTCAGAATATGATGAACTGGAATTCCACATGCAGCTCCAAAATGAGATAGATGAAAACAACAGAAAGCTTGGAAGAAGATCCAGACCTTCAAGAAACTAGAAAAATCTACTCAGGCTAGAGGAGCATCTTGAAAATGACTGTGAGCTAAACTTTGTACATTTTGATTAATTGGAGCTCTTTTCAGTATTATTAACTTTTCTATAAAGCTGTATGTTTAGGGTGTTTTGTTATCATCAAGTATCTCTTAATTTATGGCTACAATTCCAGTAGACATAAATTAGGGGAGATTGTTGTGCATATGTTGTGTACTTGATGATGACATAAACAAAACACCTAAGTAGATTGTACTTAGTGAAATAATGTAGCACTCGACGGATAAGAATTATAGTCCCGACGGATAACTCATTATAGTCCCGACGGATGATGACTTATTATCCATCGAGTGAGTAGCTTATGTAATAATAAGTCTGTAGCACATTTCTGCATACACCTTTGTATAAATTATGTAGTAGCATATAAGTCATGTTGACTTTAACTAGATATGCAGAATAGGTTGATTAATTGTACATAGATGATGTCTTGTAATTCTGTATAAATGAATTGAAGTCAAGTGCCAAAATAGCTACCGATGGATGATTAATAAAGCCATCGACGGATGATCAAATAGCTATCAATGGTTGTTCAATATAGCAGTAGAAAAGCCATCAACGGATGATCATAAAGTCGACGGATGATCATGTACTCAACGGATAAAGAATTCAAATATCAGTTGACAGTGACAATATAGTCACACGCGTCGAAGTGTATGCAAATGGAATGAGGAAGCCTATTAACTGGGTAATAGAGAACAAAGTAACAAAGCATTAGACCCGATAGTTTTTATAATGATCCTGTCTTTTGACTTTGTAATCTTGGTAATATATAAACCAAGAAGTAGCAAATAGAAACCAAGATCTGAGATACAAAAAGTGAGAAACATTTGTAAGCAGAATTATTAGCATTTCTCTGTATTCTCAGTAGTTCATATTTGCAAGCAGCTGTGAGCATTCTTGCACACAGAGTTCTCTCGATATAATATATATATATATATATCTGGTGGAATTGTTTAAATCCACCAGAAAGTTTTTAAAGACTCTTGTTTTTAATTACTTGTGTTTTGGTTCACTTAAGTTTTTATTCCGCATTGTGCTAATCAATACACTTATATTTATATTCGAGTTTGAACATTTTTATTTTAAAGAAAAAGGTTCAAGAATTCCATTCAACCCCCCTTCTGTAATTCTTGCTATATTTTTAAGGGACTAAGAAAGATAATTTATCCTATAGAAATAAGAGGTGGCGAAAGAAGGGTGGTCTGTGGTCACACAACTAGAGGTAGTCCTTGAATAAGGTCTAGAAATAATCATACCAACATGATTTATAACATGCATAATAAATGCTGAAAATACCAAATCAGTATTTAGAATAAATGCTGATAAAGTAACAACAATATTTATACCATGTGAATCTAAATTTACAATTGAATTCATAGTTAACACTATGGTTATGAAAGTTGTTATTCACCAATTATGGGAACCTCCATTTGAATTAGAGAGGATTTTATCAGGTTATTGTCATGTACCATGATCTCAAACCTTGTTCTTCTTGTAAAAGACTCACTTGAATGTGTTATTGAAAGTTTTCACAGGGTCTTCAGTAAAAACTGATGAAACCCCTGTGTCTTTGTTGGTGTCATAAAGATCTACCTCATCATGTAGTCTCTTACCAACTTAATGTTGTTTCTGAGTGGTGAGCATAGTTTCAAGAACTATGTCACTTGATTTTGGCAACATTTTAGAAATGGATTCAAGTATTTCATTTTAAAGAATAAATTTGAGATAGAAGATATACGATTTTGAGATTGAGTGGTGACAACTTTCTTGAAAGAAAAAGAAAGTTTCAAATAGTATGTCCTGTTTCATAATATCAGACTTTTGAAAACATAGATATGTTTAGACATTTTGATAACCAAGAACACTCAAAGATTATAATTCTCATAAGATCATATTTAAACCTTTTATCAATTTCTTCTGTGATATCAGTTGCTTCCTGTAATGTTGTGCTCAATCTGTACTGTAGTAAACATATGTAACTCAACCAGAGATTAGTGATACACATGCACTATTGAATATTTGATGTAATTAAACATGCAGTACTAATTTGAATATAAACAGTCATAATAAGTCAAGCACAAACAAGATAATAAACATTCATTCAACTAAGAAATCAAAGAAGGCAAAAGATATTTCATTAATATTAAGAAGATGAGTACATGATTTAGATTTTTTTAACATAAAAACCTAACTTAATTTAAACTACTCATTCTTCTTTTTCTTCTCATCATCTTCCTTCTTCATCGCCCTGCGATGGAAGATACGAGACATGGTACTTGCAAGAGAAATTATGTTCTCTTGCAGTGCCAAGCGTTCGAGGCGATACTACTCAGCCTCCTCAGCCCTTCGCATCTCCTCGAAGTGGACATCCATTCCGAAAAGATGGAGTGATAGGGTGTCGCCCAGTTGAGACGATCAAAAATCGACTGTGGAAGTTCAGTCGGAGGATAATCTTGACCGTCAAATATGACCCTGAGACGGAAGGGATCGAAGTATAACCTTTCGGGTTCAGGATTGGGAACTGGTCGATAAACTCCATGTTTGAGAGAACGGATAGTATCCATGTTTTAATGAGTGTTTGAAGTTTTGGACAAAAGTTTTGAGAAGATGAGGAGTTGTGTATGAAAAAGCAGTGAGAAATTTTGGAAGTAGAGGGTATGTATTTATAGCAGAGGAGATAGAAATTGAAAAGACTCTTTGATTGACCATGTAATAATTAAACACATCATATATACACGATTACGCGTATCTAGGTAAACAAAAATGTAATCTCTCTCTTCATATTCCTATTCCTAATGTAAGTACACAAGTGTTGATAGTTACTTAAAGCAATAGCTAACCCATGCAAATAATTTAAAGATATTCCACTAACTTACTGTTAATTAAAAATACTGAAAAAACCATTTATTTCGAATAAATTCAAAATAATCAATGAAATATAATAATCAATCAAGGTTTGACCATTATTAGTATTTAATCACGACTATCAGGATTTATTAGTCAACACTAGTTTGACCAATATCAGAATTTAACAACTACTGTCAGGATCTATTAGTCAAAACATGTTTGACCAATATTAGAGCTTATACACATAATCAGAGTTTAATATGTAGATACTGAATGAATTTAATTGCATGCTTGCATGGCATCAGAATTTAAGCACAATTATCAATAACTAGCAATTATTGACACATAATGATAAGATACCAGACTCTAACTATCAGTAGTTATTTCTTAATTATCAGAGTTTGAGAATTGTCCTGATATCATTCCCAATTCATTCACCATTCTTGTAAAAGTAGCTTCACAGAGAGCCTTGGTGAATATATATGCTAATTACTGATCTGTTGGAACAAAGACCAATTCCACTAAACCTTCTTCCACATGTTCCCTTATGAAATGGTATTTGATGCTGATGTGTTTAGTCATTGAATGCTGCATTGGATTTCCAGTCATTGTAATAATAATTTGATTATCACAACATATAGGAATAGCAGAATAGTCTAACCCATAATCCAGTATTTAATTCTTCATCGATAGAATCTGAGCACAACAGCTTCCTGCAGCAATATATTCAGCTTCTGCAGTTGATGTGGAAATTGAATTTTGTTTCTTGCTATACCAAGAAACCAATCTGCCACCAAGAAATTGGTATATTCCAGAAGTGTTTTTCCTGTCTATTTTGCATCCTGCAAAATCTGCATCTGAATATCCAGTTATCTTAAAATATGAATCTCTAGGATACCATAATCCCAGATTCATGGTGCCTTTGAGATATTTAAAAATTCTTTTCACAGCTAATAGATGAGGTTCCCTTGGATCAGCTAAGAACCTTGCACAGAGACAAGTAGCATAGATGATATCATGTCTACTAGCAGTTAAATATAGGAGTGAGCCAAACATACCTCTGTAGTTAGTTAAATCACTGAAGAAGCAGTATTTAAATCTAACTTGGTTGCAGTGGCCATGGGAGTTGATGCAGTTGAGCTATCATGCATTCCAAATCTTTTGACCAAATTCCTGGTGTATTTGGACTGATTTATGAAGATCCCTTCATTAGTGTGTTTAACTTATAACCCAGAAAATAACTCAATTCTCCCATCATACTCATTTGATACCTAGACTGCATTAGCTTTGCAAACCTCTCACAAAGTTTATCATTAGTAGATCCAAAAATGATATCATCAACATATATCTGTACTAATAACAAGTCCTTACCATGGTATTTATAAAAGAGAGTTTTGTCAATTGTACCTCTTGTGAAACCACTTTCTAATAGAAATAGAGCAAGTGTTTCATACCAGGCCCTTGAAGCTTGTTTTAGTCCATAGAGTGTTTTATCCAGTAAGTAGACATGATCTTGATACTTTTGATCAATGAACCCTGAAGGTTGTTCAACATAAACTTTCTTTTCAAGTTCTTCATTTAGAAATGCACTCTTTACATCAATTTAAAACACTTTAAACTTCTTGTGAGCAACATAGGCTAGAAAAATTCTTATTGCCTCAAGCCTTGCAACTGGAGCAAAAGTCGCATCATAATCAATGCCTTCTTGCTGTGAATAGCCCTTAACAACCATTCTTGCTTTGTTTCTTCTAATAATGCCCTCACTATCATTTTTGATTCTGAACACTCACTTTGTGCCAAGTACTGATCTGTTCTTTGGTCTTGGCACAAGAGTCCAGACTTTGTTCCTTTCAAATTCATTAAGCTCATCTTACATTGTTGTAACCCGGTCAACATCTTGAAGAGCTTCTTCCACCTTCTTGGGTTCAGTTTGAGATGGAAAAGAATGGTAGAGACATTCATTTTGAGTGGCTTTTCTGGTTCTTACACCACTATCAGGATTTCCAATGATTAAGTCAGGTGTGTGTGACTTAGACCATTTTCTTGCAGATGGAAGTTGACTCCTTGAAGAAGAACCTCCCATTGATCCATGAACTCTCTGTTATTTCTTTGACTAGTACCACTATCATATCCTGATGCTCCCCCTGAATCAGTGTTCCCGTTTTTATCAGTATATGACTCATCAGAATTCGAGGAATGAGATTCTGATGACCTATCTACTAATATTTCTTGAGTTGAATCACTTGTAGAAGACTCCAGATTTGAATCATGTTGCTCCCCCTCAATATATGCTTAAGTTTTTAAAGAATTTCCATTGTCATGTGGATTATTAGAGCTTTGAGTGATATCGGGATTTACTGTATCAGGATCAGGATTTAAGAGTTCAGCATATGGTACTTCATTTTCAAATCTCAACTTGTCATGATCATCTGCATCTTCTAGAAATCTTCTTGTCATCAAAAGATACATGTATGGATTCCATGACTATTCTTGTTCTTAGATTATAAACTCTGAAGGATTTTGTAGACATTGGATATCCCACAAAAATGCCTTCATCAGCTTTTAGATCAAACTTGGTCAGCTGCTCCGGATGGGTTTTGAGAACAAAACACTTACAACCAAAAATGTGAAAGTACTTCAAATTTGGCTTCTTTCCCTTCACCATCTCAAATGGTGTTTTTTAATGCCTGTTAATCAATGTTACATTTTGTATAAAGCAAGAAGTTTGCACAGCCTCAGCCCAAAAGTAGGTAGGCAATCTTGCTTCGTCTAACATGTTTCTTGCAGCTTCTATGAGAGTTCTATTCTTTCTTTCAATAACTCTATTTTTTGTGGAGTTCTAGGAGCAGAATACTCTTATTTTATCCCCTTGAGTTTGCAGAACTCTTCCATAGAACTATTCTTGAATTCAGTTCCATTATCACTTCTGATGATCTTTACTTTGTATGTTGATCCTTTTTTTAGCTCTCTTACATGATCAAGAAGAATGGATAGAGATTCATCCTTGGTCTGTAGAAAATACACCCATGTGTATCTTGTATATTCATCAACAAATATGAGTGCATACCTCTTCTTAGCAATTGGCATAACATTTACTGGACCAAAGAGATCAATATGAAGTAGATGATATTGTTCAAGAATGGAGGATTCAGTTTTACTCTTGAAAGATATTTTCCTTTGCTTGGCTTTCTGGCATGAGTCACATAAACCATCAGGAGTAAACACTGAATTGGGAAATCCTCTCACAAGATCTTTCCTCACAAGTTCATTGATATTATTGAAATTGAGGTGACAAAGTCTTTTATGCCAGTTCCAGCTATCTTCCACAGATGCTCTACTAAGTAGACAAACTTATGATTCATCAGTTTTTGTGGAGACTCTGGCTTCATATAAACTACCATGTCTTACACTAGTCATTTCAATCTTGCCATCAGTCTTACTGACAATTTTACAATGTTCCTCATAGAAGTTCACATGGTAACCTCTGCCACAGATTTGACTCACACTGATCAGATTATGCTTGAGTCTTGCAACCAGAGCTACATTTTCAATGATGACATTTTCAATTTTCATTTTACCATATCCCAAGATTTTTCCTAAGTTTCCATCTCCATAAGAAACACTTGGGCCATCTTTCTCCTCAAATTCTGATAGCAGGGATTTATAATCAGTCATATGTCCTGAGCATCCACTGTCCAAGACTAGAGTATTCCTCCTGTTACCCTGCAATCAGTATTTGAAATCAGTTAGCGTTTTTAAGGACCAAGACTTGCTTGGATCCTTTGGCCTTTTTAAGTTTGTTAACATATACAACAGAAGACTTTTTATTAAAGTTTATGTTAACATCCTTATTATCAGTATTTACACATGCAGAAACAGACTTTGTTTTATTAAAAGAGGGTTTCAGTTCATAATAATCATAATACAAACTGAGATACACTTTACATGTATAAATAGAGTGTCAAACACTAACACAATGAAAACAAGGACTCTGTGGTTTATATCTAATTGTTCTATTCCTAAACTCTGATTTGGGAGGAACAGTATTTATCTCTTTATTCTTCCTGCAAGAATTAGCAAGATGATTAGTACTACCACATTTCAAACATGCATTTTTTAGGTGCATTGGGAGGAGTTACATAATTACCATTCTTATTTACACCTACCTTGCCATTTCTATTTTTTCTAGGCCTTTTTTCCTTGTCTTTCACGTGTAAATCCTTCAGCTTTTGCTTGAGCTGTTTCTGAGTCATTAAACTAATATTTACTGATTTTGTGTGAACGTGTTCACTCTTATCAGTAATTAAGTTTGATCTAAGTGTTGAAGTTGAACTTACCTCATTAACTGATTTAACAGCATCATCACTTGGAGTAAACTTAATGGTCTTCAACTGAACAAGGTTTGACCTTAGTATCAGTATTTACTAGTTTATTTTTCTCAGTTTCTTTTTCAATTTTCTTACTAGAATTAGATCTATCAGCATATCCTAATCCTGATCCCCAACAGCCATTTTCTAAAATTTGCTGAGTTAGTCCAAAGTTTAATAACCTTTTTTTCTTTAGCTAACTCCTTTTCTAGATAAGCATGCTTTTCTAACAGTTTTTCATTAACATAAACAACATTATCTCTTTCTTTTTGGATTTCTAACATGGAAAGCAACTCAATTTCTAGGTGATCATTCATTTTCTTTAACTCAGAGTTTTTACTCTTGTATCTATTATTTTCTAAGGTTTCATCCCTATAACTAACATGCAGAGATTTAAGAAACAATCTTAATTCGCAAATATCATCAATATCAAAAGCAAGGGTAGTCTGAGGTACCTTTAATTCAACATTGTCAGCCTCAGTATCAACATTTTTCATGAGAGTATAATTGACCACATCATCTGAATCTGATGAATCATCCCAGTTTTTCTTCTTTGAGATCAAGGCTTGTTTCTTCTCAGCTTTGGGTTTTCTGCAGTCAGCTGCAAAGTGTCCAATTCCATCACAGTTGTAGCATCTTTCCTGTGACTTATCAAGTTTTCTAGATTTTGAGTCCTTCCAATCAGTACTCCTTCTGTTGTTCCTCTTATTAGAGTTTGAGGAACTGGAACCTTTTCTGGAAAATCTTCTCTCTTTCTTGAAGTTCTTGTAGACCATCTTCTTGAAGCTTTTAACCAGCAGAGCAGCCATTTATTCTATATCTTCATTGTTGTCATGATCACTATCAGTATCTGATTCATTATCAGTATTTGAGTCATCATC
Source organism: Apium graveolens (assembly GCF_009905375.1). Lineage (NCBI taxonomy): Eukaryota > Viridiplantae > Streptophyta > Magnoliopsida > Apiales > Apiaceae > Apium > Apium graveolens. Next base: position 247,177,744 of record NC_133652.1, read on the forward strand.
AGAGTTTGATGATTCAGTATCTAACTTTGCAAACATAGATTTTCCTTTGGAGTAGCCTTTTCTCCTGACTTTCTCTTTTGGCTTCTCTTCAACTTTGAGTACAACTGGTCTAGACTTGGATCCTTTTCTCTTGCTCCTTTGCTCCATCTCTAGTTCATGAGTTTTCAGTATTCCATAGATGTAACGCCCTCCAGACCCGGGGTATAAGTCTGGGGGTTACTAGCTAATCACCAAACCTGTACAATCAGATTAACAAATAATAAAGAAATGAAACTAAACCCCTTTAGTTCTAACCAGGATCTTTTTAGGTTGAAGTATGAAAACAAGAACCACTAACTACTTTTATTACAAACCAACATTCAAAATCTCACAAACTCTTTTTATTACAAACCATTGTCTAATTCATTTTAAACTAAGTTCATCTTTTTATTCAAACACACACACTATCTATCAACACTCCACCTGCTCGGGCAACTCAAAGCTTTCTTCCTAGATTGGGATCAACACCTTGGGTATGAGAGGATCCCGAGGATTGACCCGCTTCTTTACCACTCCAGTCCTGATGGGTTTCATATTCCTTCTTAACTGAAAACAATAAGGTGAATAACAACAAAAGGGGTGAGCCAAAAATTGCTCAACAAGTCCACAAAATATAAATAGTGTTAAAGCAATTTAAATGAATCCGTAACCCAGGTATATCTGCAAAGATATAACCTCACGAGAATAGAAAGAAGGCCATTACTGGCAAATACAAACGAACTAAACTGGACTCAAGTTCGCAGCTATACCCTGCTGATCAGCCAGGATACAGTGCAGATCTATATCTCATTATATAGATCACGTCGGGCATCCAGGCACTACGGCCCATCTCAAGGATCCGGTTATGTTCCGGTCCTTAGGATTAAGTAAACTTAATCCCCAAAGTAGTATTATCCAGTCCCTGGAATAGCAACCGGAACAATCGGTATGCTTTGATATATTCTAATCACCAGAATATATCAATAATTGTGAATGATAAACTGTATATGAATAATGAATTCAAATGAAAAGAATAAATCAAGAATCAAAATGGAATATGAGAAAGAGAATTAAAATAGTACAAGCGTAATAAGAATTTGAAATGAATATTACTATTCTGAAAGTAGAATAGAGGAGAAACTTGCCTTCTGCGTGACTTACTGCAATTAAATCACTTTTATCTATCACCTACTCGACCTGCCTTGCTGGCTTAGCTTCTGTTAGCAAAATAGTCTGGTTAAGTCATTTTGTATTTCAATTGCATCTTGAATCGACTTCATTTCGTTCCTATTATCTACCCATGCGCTCATGACTGACTCTTATATTACATATAAGCAAGTAAGACTCTATTAACCACATAATACACATAAGCATATAAGCACATAATCATTTTTTATAGTTAAAATAAATTTTAGAATCAAAATTGACTCGCTGATTACTCCGCTAATCATCTTTTGCCTCATTTCCCATTTTTTCCGGAATTCTTCGGACTCGTCCCAGCACGCATTTCGACTGATAATCAAGCAATTAATAAAGTCAACTAATTTCTAGAAGAAATTAGGTCTTCATATTATATTTAATGAAAAGAATTCATTTTTCTGAGTAAAATGGCTTGCGTTTCGCTCAATTCGGACTAACGGTCTAATTAATATCAATTAAACACTGATAATCCAATTTATTATTCAATATAAATAATTATTACAAATTTTAAAATTCTAAAATAATTATTTAAGAAAAATCCAAGTCAACAATAATTTTTCTATAATTTTTGGAGTTAAAATGAATATGTTATGATTTATCGAAAGTTATTTGATTAATTATCGAAATAATTAATCATTTTTAAATAATTAATAAATAAATAACTAATAAATAATTAATAAGTAATTATTTAATAATTTAAAATAATTAATTCCTAATTATTAGGATTAATCAAAATTTATCACAAATACTTACAACTTATCATTATTTATTTGATTAGATCGATTATTTACAAATAAATAATCGATACACTCAGCTGATACGATCACTATCGAATAAATAAACTATTATTCGAATCAGAATTTAACTCAACGATCCACTACTCGTATTTCTACGAGTTATTCGCATTCTTCGCATAATTATCGAAACATTACGGTTATTATTACAGTTTATGCGACTTAAATTAACTATCTGTATTTAATTACCCGCTACGAGTAATTATTACGATATTTTACGAACAATTAACTATCATCTGAATAATAATAATAATATTAATAATCGAACTTATCGTTCAATTACTCGTATAATTACGAGTTATTCGTTTATTCCCCTAATTATCGAATCTTTTCTCGTATTATCTGATAAATTTTAATCTTTAATTATTAATTATTAACTATTAAATAATAAATAAATAGATAAATGATTAAAATAATTACATACTTAATTAAATCACTAAATTCGAATTTATAAATTAAGAAAATAATTTAGGAATTATTAATAATAATTTTCAGAACTTAAATCTAATTTTTATTATTAGATTTATAGAATTAATAAAACTGATTTTATAATTAAAATAAAAATAAAATAAATTGCAGAAACATTTGTCAGAAACTAGAATCTGACAGAAACGGATCAAACCCGGGTATTTTATACGGGTCAAACGGGTCATGAAGAACACAACCAGGTTGACCTTGAAAGTCCACCGGTTTCTGGAAATTTTCCAGATTCTGGCAGCCTTCGGCCGGACTCCGGCAAGGTCCGTTCATGGCCAAAAACACACTCTTCCACTTCGTTTTTGATCCCAAATCCTTCCCTGTATCATTCTAAATTCAATTCTGATCAAAACATGACCATAACATCACCGGAACTTCATCTCCGGTGATCTGCAATCCACAACTCCGGCCAAAGTACGATTTTGCTAACCTGAACTTAAACCCCTATGTTCTATACATCAAAATGAAGCTTAAGACATACAGAATCTATTCACAACATCAAATAGAACCAAAAATCATCATATAGTTCACAAATTCGTTCAACCCGAATTACAAACGGGTCAAACCTATTGAACTCGTCCTAACTATCCTGAACTGTAAAAATCATGTAAAAATACTTAAAATTCACTACTCAACGAGATAAAACTATACCTATCAGTTTCATAATCCAAATATGAGTAAATCAAAAATACCCAAATCAAAACGGGTATGAACCCTAAAATTCGAATCGATCAAAATCGTAAATAACACATGAAATTGATGATGAATATAGCTTGTACTAACACATATAAACATATATTAATCAACAAGAACATCCAAAAATTTCCAGAATTCAAAACCCCAAATCTGTTCATGAAACCCAGAATCGAGTTTGAGTTTCATACCTTTTTGATTTGTTTTGATGATAAAATTGAACAGAGCATGAAAAACTATGAAGATTGAGCACAAACACGACCCCTTTTTGTTACCAGAATCGATCAAAATCACCGTTTGATTCTCGAACTCAAGAACCCTAGTTTCAGAGAATTTTGTGTATTTTTGCAGATTTTTAATGATTAATTATAGTTAATTAATAAAAATTAGGCTATTTATAGTGTGAAAAATAATACTCCTAAATTAAATTAAGGGGCTAATTATACATCTAATAAAAATATTTGGCCCTAATTTTCATAATTTTTGGGTATTAAAATTTAATTTATAATTATTTTATATATACAATATATATGTCAAAATTTCCCAAAATTTGTGAATAATTCAAAAATACAAAGAAATGGTATAAATAAAAGTCCTATAATTTTATAAAAATAAAAATATGATTTTTGTGGGGTTTTCAACACCCAATAGGGCCCGGAAAAGTCATTTTTCGTAAAACGAGAAAATTTATAAAATATCTAGATGTTCAGAATAATGCGATTGTAAAAGCCGTTTGATGAAAAATAAGGCCCATTATTTTATTTGAAATACTGGCTTTAAAATCATTGTTTGGGTCGTAAAACGTTTGAAATGAAAGCTATGAATGTGAAATAAAATATCTGGAAAATACCTTAAAAATACAGAAATGACACGGAATACACGTAACACATAACAATTATGGTTTAACAGATAATCACACATAAATGACACATTAACATACCTCATTTATTATAAATATAATATAATACAGACGTAAATTTCCCAGTCGTTACAATAGATCTCATCTAGAGGTGTGTCATCAAGTTGATAGTTATCCCTTATTGATGTGACCTTAAAGTCCCACTTTTCAGGGAGAACAAGTAGAAACTTCAAGTTTGAGTCCTCTAAATCATATTCCTTGTCGACAAGAGACAAGTCATTCAACAGCTTCTCAAATCTGTCATAGATCTCAGTTTAGGACTCATTATCTCTTGAGTCAAAGTGCTCTTATTCTTGAGTAAGTACTGTCCTCATGTTCTTCTTGATAGCAGTTGTGCCTTGACACTTACTTCTAAAGCATCCCATATCTTTTTTGTTGTCTTACATCCAATAACCTTATTGGACATAACATTATCAAGACTGATGTGCAAGATGTGTCTGACTTTAGCATTTTTCATAATTGATAAAAGATCTTTAGGAGCGTAGTCCTTCCTTTCTTTTTCAACCATCTTTTCTGGTTGTCCTGCAACAGAAACAACTACCTTCATTGGTTTATGAAGACCATCATAACTCCTGCTTAGATATTCAGGATCTGTGGCTTCCAAGCACATGGCCATCCTGACTTTCCATATTGGATATTCATGTATTTTCAGGATTGGTACCTTGATGGCTTCATACTTACTCATGTTGCTGCTAATCTGTGATGTGGCTGGGGGTGGTGGTTGTGGATTACGTGGTGCTTCTTTGTCTGTCATTAAAGATTGATTTTTAAATTTTTAAATGTTTGTACGTCAACAACAGGCTCCGATACCAATTGTTAGGTCTGTAATCAACTGTAGAGGGGGGTAAATACAGTTTATGCAAATAATTCGATAAAACTTTAATATAATCAACAATTTTTATATTAACAGATAGAAACTGATTACAAACGCACTCTCTCAAAAGGATGAACAAATATCCTTGAGAGATTCTAGGTTATGCGAATGATATAAAAATGTTCGCAATGCTTATAGCATGAACCTAATATGTGCTTTATATAGAGCACAATTACATAATCAAATAAGGAATCCTATTCTACTACAATAAGGAAACCTATCCATGTATGATTGCTTATGAGATAAAGTCCTTTACCTCCTTGAATTCATGTTTTCCTTTTCCTCCACGAATATCTACTGAAGTAACAAATCCTGATGACATCATCTGCTGATCATCAAGTACTGATATAAGTACTAATGACGTCACTCTTCAGTAAATACTGATATAAGTCTTGATAAGAACTTTTGATAGTTTCTGTCCAGATATCATCAATTATATCTAACATAAATGTGGTCTATCTAAATAATCATGTTTTAGGAGAAAAGCCAAAGCTGACCTAACGCATGGTGAAATATGTATCTTGGCTCACTAGAAAGGATATAGAAGATATTCTTTCCGAATTAATAGTTAGGGCTATTAATTTGATAAAAATAGTGGGAGATATATATAGTGAATATATATGAATAATCACTTGAACATAATTTAATGATCATCTGTAGACTAATTCATTTTATGCATTTTAATATTGTAGATATCAAATGAAAATAACACAAATAACTTCTCTATGTAATAGTCCTTGAGAAGGACGAGCTGACATGAAATAATTTCCTCGACTAACATGGGACTTGAGGATTGTCCTCAGGTTGAAGGATGTTACTCAAACCCCTCCCTTATTTCTTCTAGATGAGAATGAAACATGTGCTGAACAAAATGCTTACCAGAAGAAAATTGATTATGCAACTGATGTTTCATGTCTCATCCTTGTAATTATGAGTGCTGAGCTTTAGAAGCAACAAGAGCATAGTGATGCTTATGATATGATTGAGCACCTTCAAATGATGTTTAAAGGATAGGCTCATCAAGAAAGCTTCGACAATAATAAGGCACTATAAATTTACATAAATGGGAGAATGAGATCCGGTTGGACCAAATATTCTAAAGATGATAGGTGTATGTACCTTGATATATTTTGGGTTTCAAGATTGGTCTAGAGACTCAGCTTGATTTGATCAAGCAATCTTTTAAGAACTTATATTCTTAGTTTGTTAAGAGCAAAAGGAATGAGATAGACAAAACACTCACTGAGTTGTTAGGCATGTTTAGAACTGCTGAAAATAACACGGTAAAGGCATGAACTACGTCCATATCGATGGTGTACACATGGAATGTAAATGGGAAAGGAAAGTGGACATGCGAGGTTAATATTTGATTTTATTCAGTGCCAAACCAGAGTCTAATCCCAAGGGGGCTTTTGAAGCCTATTAGTGGTGTTGCTAAAGAAGACGATTGTCAATTCTTTGGAAATAACCGGATGATTGGAAGTTAAATTGTTAAGCTTATTTTGGAAGATCTAAAGAAGAAGACCAACAATGCTTAAGCTTCAGGTATCGGGTTAAAATTTGAGCAAAAGTTGTTGCTCTAGTTGGAGGAACTCGGTGCCTAATTTTGCTCATAAGGCGAAGTTGAGAACTTGGTAAATTGTTATTACATGCCTTCCTTTAGCGAAAATATATATCAATTTCTTATTAGGACAAGAAAGGTATTTTATTTCAATAAATAAAGAATAGTTGTTTATTCTATTTCAATCATAAGACTTGTAATGTTGCACAATTAGTTAACAATTTATATGTTTTTACGATTACTCAAATCAAACATTACCTCTAGTATTGTCGTTTAGGCCATATTAATGAGAAACGCATTTCTGAGTTACATACATATGGATATTTGGATAAGTTTGATTTTGATTATACAAAAGATGCGAACTTTGTCTCATTGGCAAAATGACTAAAGCTTCCTTTACCTGATCAGGTGAAAGGGCCACCGAATGATTGTGATTTATACATAATGATATATGTGGTCGAATGCATATGATGGCAAAGGGTGGCTTAAACTACTTCATAACATTTACTGATGATTTCAGTAGATATGGATATGTGGTTCTTATGAAGAACAAATATGATTCTTTTGAAATGTTCAATGAATATAAGGCTGAAGTAGAAAAGCAAACATGGGAAAGTATAAAAGTTTGACGATCAGATCGTGGAGGAGAATACTTAAGCCTCAAATTCAAGAGTTTTTTGAAGGAGTGTGATATTGTATCACAACTTACTCCTTCTGGAACACCTCAATAGAATAAATATTCTGAGAGGAGAAATCATACCTTGTTGGACATGGTGCGATCGATGATGAGTCAATGTTGTGCAAGACATGCCTGTACAATAACATGACTAAGTCAATTTGATAACCCTAAGTAAGTTATATTGTAATCTAAGTTTGTATTTTGTACTTGTATCATTTAAAGTCTGTAAAAATGTCAAAAGAGGAGACTTGAGTCTTTTTCTTTAAAAAATATCAAGCCTAGGAATTCTATCTGGAAGAAGATCAAAAAGATCATGCCTCAGAAGACTTATGAAGAAGCATGGAGTTGAATAAATCTGTTGTGGGAAAAATGTTTTAAGTCAAGATCTCTACAAGTCACAAATTTAGTGTTATAGAGAAGTCATTCGAGAACTTCAGAATGACTTATAGAGAACTCAGGAAAGCTACCAGAGAACTCAGAGATATCGACAAGCCAAATTGAAGACATAAAGATTGGAGAATATACAAGTCATTTCTTCACTAGAGAACTCAGAGTTATCGACAAGTCAACATTCATTAGAGAACTCTGAGCTATCGATAAGTCAAATTTCACTAGAGAACTCAGAGATATCAAAAAGTCAAAATTCACTAGAGAACTCTAAGTTATCGACAAGTCAAATTTGACTAGAGAACTCTGAGTTATCGACAAGTCAATAAGTCACTAGAGAACTCAGAGATATCGATAAGCCAAAGTGAAGATATGAAGATGAGAGATCTCGATAAACAAAATTCTATTATGGAGAACTCAGAGACCTCTACAAGTCAAATCAACTATGGAATATTAAAGATCTCGATAAGTCAATATACTTATCAAGATGTCAAGACCTCTATATGCCTAACTGGAGATCTCGAGGTAAAATCTCAAAGTACAAATTGCAGACCAGTTCAATATCCAAGATTAACAATCAACAAACAATCCAACCAGTTGGATTGACAAATCTACAAAAAGCAGCTTGAAGAGTGTGCAAGATCAAGGGTGAAGATTAAATGATAAAGGAAGATCAAAGTTAACACAGTATGCAAAGATATGCTAAGCCAGAAATGGAAGATATACTTTTCCTAAAATGGAAATGATAAGTGACAGTTTACTAAAGTAAATAGCATGTCTTATTATACACTTTGTAAACCAGCAGTTAACTATGATATAAAGTTAACACTGGTCCTTTTTAGAAGTAACAATTTAGGTAAGAAAATCTTGTATTTCTCTCAAGAAAGAAGCTAAGCTCTTTATCAACAAAGATCCTAGAAATTTTATAGTAAAATATTCTTAATTTTAATATAAAATTAAGTGAGTTTTGAAAGTGTGTTCATTATTATTGCTTGTTTAAATTCAATATTAACACATATCACTGCAAAATTTACACTTACTTTGTTCAAACCATAAATACTTTAAGAAAAACATTAAAACACAAAAACACATTCACCCCTCCCCCTCTGTGTATAATTCATTACCTAACAAGTGGTATCAGAGCAAAGTCTGAAAGTAAACAGATTCAAGATCTTGGAAGAATGAATACACAGAATATCAGTAGCATCAAAATTCCTACTTATGATAAAGCTAACTACACTCTTTGGAAAAAGAAAATGTTGCTATTTATCAGGATGGCCAATCCACACTACATTCAAATTCTCAAGAATGGGCCCTTCACTCCTATGGTTAGAGTTGAGGAATCTACAGATGGTGATATGGTCATTCCAGCTCATTATGCTCCAAAAGATCCTTCTGAATATATTGAGCCTGAGAAAGAGAAAGTTTCCCTGGATAGTGGCTTATAGATGATATTGATAGAGTTACTTGACAATGTAATGTACAACAACATTGTCAATTATGACACTACTAAGCAGATCTGGGAAAAGATTAAAATATTATGTGAAGGAACTGAGAAAGTTAGATCTAATCAAAGAAGGATACTGATTTCTCAGTATGAGGGTTTCATGGCCAAGCTAAAAGAAAGTATCACTGATGTGTTTGAAAGGTTCAATAAGCTGATAAATGACTTGCAGCTTCATAACAAATACTATGAAGCTGAAGAAGTAAATCTGAAATTATTGCTTACACTTCCTGATCATTTGGAACCGAAAATTTCAGCAATCAGAGAAGGGAGAGACTTGAGCAGATAACTCTGGAACTTCTGTATGGAATCTTAAAAATATATGAATTAGAAATGATTCAAAGAAAATCATTGAGAGTTGGTCAAGGGCATGTTGTAGATGGTTCAAGTGCTCTAATTGTCAATGAAAGCTAGACCTCAAATGATGAGTCAAGATCCCAGACTCCAGTTTCCTCAAAAAGTGAGCAAAGAATCAATGATTCACATGAATAATTCATTCTGGAATTGGAAGAAGATGAGTTCTATACCTTAGATGAACTTGATCAGTCAATGGCCTATCTGGCAAGAAAGTTTTCTAACATTAGAGTAAAGAAGCCAAGATTTTTCAAGGGTAAAGGACAGTCATTCAACAAAGACAGCAGCTGGAAAGGAAAAGGGAAGTACACATCTGATAGTAAAAATGATTACAAAATTGGATTTGTTGACAGATCAAAGATAAGGTGCTTCAACTGTGATGAACTAGGCCATTTTGCTACAGAATGCAGGAAATCCAAGAAAGTAAAGAAAGACAAAGCTTATCTCGAACTGGAAGCAAAGTATGAAGCTCTTCTAAAGAAACAGCAAAACAAAGCTTATATTGCAGAGGGAAAAAGTTTGGATAATTTTGATAATGATGAAGATGAGGAAGTTGGAAATTATGCACTAATGGCCTTGGAGCAAGGAGAATCATCCTCATCAAAATCACAAGTACCATCTCTCACTACTATTGATTTAAATGTGAGTCAATATAAGGAAACTATAGAAAAGATGAGCACAGAAATGTTTCATATTCATACAAGTATGGTTGCTGCTAATGAAGAGGTTAACAGACTGACAAAGATAAATGAGAAGCTTGAAAATGAAAAACAAGAAGCTGAATTATTGTTGGTAGAGCTTGAAGTTTTGAGACAAGAGAATGCATAAGTAAAGAACAAGCTCAAGTATACAAATGAGATTGAAGCAGTGTTAAGGAAGAAGCTAAAAAAAATGAAGTAAAGTTGACTTCCTTCAAGAATGCACCCGAGTTAGTTGGGCAATTATTGAGTGGCATTTATGACACTCTAATATGCTCTAAGAAGCTTTGAATTGATGCATTTGTACTCAATTTGTTAAGTGTTTTAACGTGTTTTCTATTGTTTTTGCATTTCAGACATTAATCTGTGAATCAGGTAAATTAACATTATTTTGGTGCTAATATGGTGTCTAGGTGGTGTTTGAATAAAAGCTCGTGAAGACCGGCTCGAAGCTGCAAGTTAAGGAAAAAGAAAAGAAATTATTTCTAGCAGAAGTCCAGCGCGGTCGCGCCGTGTCGGGATAATAAAATCTTGATTCTCCTACAATTCTATTTTTGGGACTCCTGGGTTGATTGGGCTGCTATATATTGATAAATAAAGATTATTTTTAAAGAGAGAGACTAACCAGAGCACGAGGAGAAGACGACAAGAGACCTATAGCACAATTTAACAAAGGCGAAGATGATCTAGTTTATTCTTGTGAATCTTTGTTTTGAGTTATAATCTTGGATGCTCGTTTCTTGTTTTGTTGAACCTATACTCTTGTTTGTACTTAATTTTAATTATTCGTTATAAAGACTACGTTTGTTATATCATGTTTTTATCAGAACCCACATTGATAATGAGTCCGATTATGGGCTAATCGTTATTATGGGGTTCTAGCGGATTTATTTATGGATTTCTTTAGTTAAATTGTTTGATACCTTAGTATATGGTGATTGTATGATATCCTAGTATTGGTTGTGCGTATTCATCTTATGAGCGTCGCGAACTTATAAGATAGTGTGTTAATTCTTAATGAAGCGAAAGTAAATTTAAGGATTTAGAACTTTCCATGCTAGCATAGGTTCATGTATTGTGATGCATGATTCGTAGGTAATTTTAACCATCTTACTTGCCCTGTGTAATCAAGATAGATGGCTTGTGCTTAAACTGTTATGTTGTCAAATTCTATAGACATGTAGGGTCTCAATATAATTGATGTCAATTCAGCTTCTATCTCTTTTGTGGATGTCTGGTAGTATGGTACTCATGCAACGAAAGTTGGCGTTTATCAGTTTCGTGTTGTCTGATTAGTGTCTTCACCATTGCATGCTAAGGTTAAGAATAATAAGGCTATTGAATGAAGTATTTAATGAAGTTAGAATCCCATGTTTGTAATATTTATTAATTCAATCAATCTTATTCTCGTATTTATAATCATTAGTTTAATTCTTAGTTAAAAACAACCTCAATTTATTATCGTCTTAGCATTGAATAATAACCATACATTGTTGCTTAGGTGCGTAAATTAATTAGTTAACCAATACAATCTCTGTGGGAACGAACTAGAAAAGATTCTATACTACTTGTGAACTCGTATACTTGCGTGTAATATTAGTGCGTGTTTAGCGACTAACAAGTTTTTGGCGCTGCTGCCGGGGACTGCAGTGTTAATTGATAGTTTATGTGCTTTCCATCAGTGGTCGTTAAAGTTCATTGATTCGGACATTATTACTTATCTGCGTCCTTGTCTTATTTTAGGTACTCTAGCTAGGGTGTATGCATACGCGTTCGCGTACTCGTAAGAGAACACTGGATAAAGCCGAGGAAGAACTTTCGGTAGTTCGTAGGGAAGTTATTGGGGAAGAACAGAAGGTAGAAGAAAAAGAGAAAGTCGAAGAACCAGTTGTAGTAGCGATGGGGGATCAAGCAGAAAATCCGAAGGCTTTGATGGACCATTCTCAGCCTAAGATTAATGACATTCAGTCAAGCATTGTCAGACCGGCCATCAGAGCCAACACTTTTGAGATCAAGGCAAGCACGATTCAGATGATACAGAACTCAGTTCAGTTTGGGGGTTCTCCTACTGAAGACCCGAACATGCACATCAGGGATTTTATCAAGATCTGCGACACCTTCAAGTTTAATGATGTGAGTGAAGATGCTATTAAGTTGCGACTCTTCTCATTCTCTCTAAGGGACAAGGCTAAGAGATGGTTACATTCTCTACCACCAGGGTCTATTACTAAATGGGAAGATCTAGCTCAAAAGTTTTTCACTAAATTCTTCCCTATGGCGAAGAGTGCTGCAATCAGGAATGCTCTTACTCAGTTTGCTCAGCAAACTGGAGAATCTCTGTGTGAGGCTTGGGATCGATATAAGGAGATGCTAAGGAAGTGCCCACACCATGGCATGCCTAATTGGATGATTATTAATTGCTTCTACAATGGATTGGGTGCTACTTCTAGACCCATGCTAGATGCAGCATCAGGAGGAGCCTTGTGGGCTAAAAGCTACGATGAAGCTTACGAACTTATTGAACTGATGGCTGCCAATGAGTACCAGAATCCTTTCCAGAGACTGACTCAGGGAAAAGCAGTAGGAATTCTGGAGTTGAATGCAGCAACTGCTATCGCTGCCCAACTTAAGGCTTTGACAATGAAGGTGAACTCTTTGGCTAATTATGGAGTTAATCAAATCACCACTGTCTGTGAACTTTGTGCTGGTGCCCATGAGACTGATCAGTGTGCAATTTCTAGTGAATCAGCTCAGTTTGTGAGGAACTTCCAGCAATCGCAGTGCCATCCACCTATCATCCCAAAAACCGCAATCATTTTAATTTCAGTTGAAGCAATGCTCAGAATGCGGTTCAATAGCCTTATCAGCAGTACCCAGCTAAACAGTACAACCCCCTGGTTTTCAGCAACCACAGTATGCACCAAGACAACAACTCCGGCTGCAACAAACCAACGGAAAATCTGAATTAGAAGAGTTGAAGCTTGTGTGCAAAAGTCAAGCTGTTTCCATCAAGACCTTGGAAAATCAAATTGGGAAAATTGCCAATGCCTTGCTAAATCGTCAGCTTGGTACATTACCTAGTGACACTAAAGTGCCAGGAAAGAGGGAAGCTAAGGAGCAGGTAAAGGCAATTACTTTAAGGTCTGGAAAGGTTGTGAATTCCGAAAAAACTCAAGAGTTGACTGAAGAAGCTGAAGCTGAGAAAGAACTAGTGTAACAGGATAAAGAAGTGGAACCAAGGAAGACTACTATTGAGCACACTCCACCTGAGGGTAATACAGGGGAGAAACAGATATATCCTCCACCGCCCTTTCCCAAGCGGCTGTAGAAGAAAAAGCTGGATAAGTAATTTGAGAAGTTTCTGGAGGTGTTCAAGAAACTTCATATCAACATACCTTTCGCCGAGGCTCTCGAGCAGATGCCTAGTTATGCAAAGTTTATGAAAGGTATTCTCTCACGGAAGGTGAAGCTAGATGATTTGGAGACAGTCGCTCTCACGGAGGAATGCAGTCCTGTACTGTAATAGAAGTTGCCTCTGAAGCTTAAAGATCCAGGAAGTTTCACTATTTCGTGCACTATTGGAAAAGTATCTTTTGACAGGTGCTTATATGATTTGGGAGCTAGCATTAATCTGATGCCCTTGTCAATATTCAAATAATTGGACTTACCTGATCCCAAACTGACTTATATGACCTTGTAGTTGGTCGACCGTTCTATTATATATCTGAAAGGTATTGTGGAGGATGTCTTGGTCAAGGTTGATAAACTCATCTTTCCTGCTGATTTCATCATTCTTGATTTCGAGGAGGATAAGAAGATTCCCATAATCTTGGGAAGACCTTTCTTGGCAACTGGCCGAACCTTGATAGATGTGTAGAAGGGTGAGTTCACAATGCGAGTTCTGGATCAGGATGTTACTTTTAATGTGTTCAATGCTATGAAATTTCCTACTGATAATGAAGAGTGCTTAAAAGTGGAGTTGGTCAATTCGGTGGTCACATCGGAACTTGATCAATTGCTAAGGTCTGATTCCTTAGAAAAAGCCTTGTTGGGAAATTCGGATAGTGAAGATGACAAAGGTGAAGAACAATTGAAGTATTTAAATGCTTCGCCCTGTAAAAGGAAGATTGACATGCCTTTTGAATCTCTTGGAATGGGGAATTGAGCAAGGCTCCTAAACGCCTCAAGCCATCTATTGAGGAAGCTCCTACTCTTGAGCTTAAGCCTTCAGATGAGTTTTTTTGGTCTATGTGGTGCACCAGCCATATTTCAGAGATGTATGATGGCCATCTTTTCTAATATGATTGGACAGAATGTGGAAATGTTCATGGATGACTTCTCACTCTTTGGCGATTCTTTTGATGAATGTTTGTAAAATCTGGGACACGTTCTCAAGAGGTGCGTTGAGATCAATCTAGTTCTCAATTAGAAGAAATGTCACTTTATGGTGCGTCAGGGCATCATTCTCGTGCATAAAGTTTCCATTAAGGGTCTTGAGGTGGATAAGGCCAAGGTGGGGGTCATTGAGAATCTTCCTCCACCTATTTTTGTTAAGGGAATTCGAAGTTTTCTTGGTCATGCGGGTTTCTACAGGTGTTTCATCAAAGACTTCTCGAAGATTTCAAAGCCTTTGTGCAGTCTGTTAGAGAAAGATGTTCCTTTCAAGTTTGATGACGAGTGCCTTGCAGCTTTTGAGACATTGAAGAAGAGTTTAATCACGGCACCGATCATAACTGCACCTGATTGGAATGAGCCTTTTGAGATGATGTGCGATGCAAGTGACTATGCAGTTGGAGCAGTTCTTGGGCAGAGGAAGAACAACATATTTAATGTGGTCTATTATGCTAGAAAGACTCTAAATGGTGCCCAACTGAATTATACGACTACAGAGAAAGAGCTTTTGGCTATTGTCTATGGTTTTGAGAAATTTCGATCTTATCTACTTGGGACGAAGGTGACAGTTTTCACTGATCACGCTGCGATTCGATATCTCATCTCAAAGAAGGACTCGAAGCCTAGATTGATAAATGAGTTCTTTTACTCCAAGAATTTGAACTAGAGATCAAGGACATAAAGGGAACTGAAAATCAAGTCGTTGATCATCTCTCGCATTTAAAAAATCCTAATGCTACTTCATTGGATAAGATGTTGATAAATGAGTCTTTTCCCGAAGAGCAGTTGTTTGGAGTGCAAGAAGAAGAACCATGGTTTACAGACATTGTGAACTACCTTGTGAGTAATATCATGCCTCCTGACCTATCTTATGCTCAAAGGAAGAAGTTTCTACATGAGGTGAAGTGGTATATGTGGGATGAGCCGTTTCTTTTTCGACAATTAGCTGACCAAATCATCAGGAGATGTATTCCTTACAGCGAAACGGGGGGATCTTGCGAGATTGCCACTCAACGGCTTATGGAGGACATTATGGTGGAGAAAAGACAGCAACTCGTGTTCTTCAAGCAGGTTTCTTTTGGACGACGCTGTTTAAATATGCTCATCAGTTCGTTTTGAAATGTGATAGATGTCAACGTGTGGGTAATATGTTTAAGAGGGATGAGATGCCTCTTAATGTGCTTCTCGAGGTTGAGGTCTTCGATGTATGGGGGATTGACTTCATGGGGCCATTTGTCTCATCTTATAACAATCAGTATACCTTATTGGCGGTTGATTACATGTCAAAATGGGTTAAAGTTAAGGCATTGCGAACGAACAATGTGAAAGTGGTGCATAATTTTCTTCACAAGCAGATACTCACAAGGTTTGGTACTCCAAGAGTTATAATCGGTGATGAGGGATCGCATTTCTGCAATCGCAAGTTCACTGCTATGATGAAAAGGTATAATGTGAATCATCGCATTGCTACGGAGTATCATCCTCAGATGAATGGTCAAGCTGAGGTATCTAACAGAGAGATCAAGCGCATTTTGGAGAAAGTGGTGTGTCCATCAAGGAAGGATTGGTCTTTAAAGCTTGATGAAGCTATTTGGGTGTATAGAATAGCATATAAGACTCCATTGGGAATGTTGCCGTTTCAATTGGTTTATGGTAAGGGGTTTCATTTGCCTATGGAGCTCGAGCATAAGGCATATTGGGCTTTGAAGAAGTTAAATCTGGATTTGGATGCAGCTGGTAAGAAGAGGATGCTTCAATTAAATGAGCTCGACGAGTTTTGACTTCAAGTTTACGAGAACAAAAAAATGTATAAGGAGAAAGTCATGAGGTGGCACGATAGGGGTCTAGTGCCCAAATCATTTGTGCTAGGGCAACGAGTTCTTTTGTTCAACTCTCATCTCCGTCTTTTTCCTGAAAAGTTGAAGTCAAGATGGTCAGGATCGTTCTTTGTTAAAACTGTGTTTCCACATGGAGCGGAGGAAATATTTGAGAATGATCCGGGCCAAGCATTCAAGGTAAATGTTCAAAGGTTGAAGCATTATTATGGTGACACGGCAACCCGCGAGGTGGTTAGTGCCGTTTTATTGTCCATTTGATCTCGAGAGTCTACGCCGAGCTAGCGACGTAAAAGAAGCGCTTCTTGGGAGGCAACCCAAGTTTGTTGTACATAAGGAAGTAGAGGAAGCAAGGAGAAAGGAGAAAAACATAAAAAAATCAGGAAAAAAAAATTCAGGGCCAACTACAGAAGCTGGGCGCGCCCGCGCTGATCAAGCGCGCGGCCGCACCATTTTTCCAGTAGCCAAGCGCACCCGCGCTGTTATAGCGCGCGACCGCGCCGGTTTTCCAGAGAGTGAGTGCGGCTACGCGCTTGGCGCCCGTGCTGTCCAAGCGCGCGGCCGCGCCGGGTCCTGTTAAAAAAAAAAATTATTTCAGCAGTTTTAAGAGGTAATTTCGGGAATTTAACTCCAAAATCAATTTCAACCCGAAATTTACTCTTCCACATCCCATAATTCCCTCTCCTAATCAATTCCTTTATTCCGACGATTCCCATAATCAATTCCCACTTCTATTCCTTATAGAATTCATACCTCTCCACCTATAAATACATACACTTATATACAACTTCTCTACCATATCTTAACTCTCAAACACAAATTCTCTCTAAACACTTAAGCTTTTATTCTTTCTTCTTCAATCCCGATGGCACCCAAGAGACAAAGAACACAAGTTAGCAGCAGCATCACCGACTCTTCATCTGCGGGTGGTGTGAGGCCAATGTTTTCTACTCCTGAGGCTGAGGAGGAGTACACGAGGCTTCTCTCGAAGCCTATTGCTAAGTAGCGAGGTTTTCTTCCATCAGGGAAGGATGGTAAGCTGTTAGAGATTATTCTGGAGATGGGTTGGGTTTCTTATTGTGAGGCACCCGCTGCTGTGCCCATGAGTGTTGTGCGGGAGTTCTATGCTAACGCAAAGGCGGAGAAGAATGGCTTCACGGTGGTGAGGGGGAGGACTGTAGAGTACAATGCAGAGGCTATCAGGACGGTGATTGAGCAGCCTGTGAGGAAGGTGGGTCAGGACACTTGGAACGATAAGACTCCGGAGGACTTTGATTTGGATCTTATCGTTGCTACTCTATATGTGCCTGAGACTTATTGGAAGTTCAAGAGGGGCACTACTGATTACTCCACGTTCCATGCGTCGTGCATGAACAGGTTTGCACGGGCTTGGAACTTGTTAATATGTGCTAACATCATGCCATATTCGAATGTGCATGAGATTACTGTGGAGCGTGCTCGTCTGTTGTGGGGTATTCTGCAGGGTGATTACATTGACTTGGGGATGGTGATTTAACAGGGGATTCTGAGATTTTTGAGGGGAGGTACTACAGGTGCTATTCCGTACGCGTCAGTTCTGACGAAGTTGAGCGTGGCAGTTGAAGTTCATTGGCCAACACATGAGCAGCTTCAGCTTTCCAGTTCTCCTATTGATATTTCTATGCTGTTGAGCATACATGAGTGGTATGGAGGGAAGTCTGATCCTAAGGGACTTGGTTATTAATATGAGCATTTTCCAGGAGGTGTGCCTATGGAGGCTGCTACTGCAGGAGGTTCTCAGCATGCCCGTCAAGCAGCTCGGAGAGCTCAGTATGGAGAGGAGGCTGGTTCTTCGCGGCAGCAGCAGGCATCAGGAGCCGAGATGGGAGCTGGTTTGAGTTCGACGCAGTATAGGCGTCTTGCGAGGAGGATGGATGCGATGCACGACATCCATAGTCGGTTTGCACACGATCTCACCCAGGAACTTGTGACAGCTTTTAGAGCCACCGTGGTTGACATCCAGTGGACAGTATATGGTGAGGATTTAGTGTATCCGCCTCCGGACACGCCTGACACTCCACCCATTGAGGGTGATGATTCTGATTCGTAGTAGGTATGCCTGATTCCTTACTATTACCTTCACTAAGGACAGTGAATATTTTAAGTTTGAGGGTAGTAGTTGAAGGAATATAGTTTGTGTGAGTGTCATATAGTTGCATATTTCATGATAGTTAGTTCATATAGTTACATATTTTGCCATGTAGTTTTTTTTATTTTATTTATTATTTTTAGTAGTTGTATGATAGTTTGTTCATATAGTTTCATGCATTTGCATTATATCATGATCCCTTAGATGATTTTCCCGATTGATTTGTGATATTGATGCTAGTGTAGTGATATCATATTTGGTGATGTTGAGTCTTATTGGATTGATTTGCATGCTAGAGACACTTGTATTTTACTAAGTCTTATAGGTTGCTAGAGTGCTAGATCATAGTCATGGTTTGTTGGTTTGTCGAGGTTTAATCGCTTGCTTATATTTAGAATTTAGGGTATTCTCTTAATAATAAAAGGCATGGATATTTAAAAATTGGAGAAAATTGGATTGCATTGCTAGTTGTGTGGCTAGGTGTTAAATGGCTAGTAGTCATCTCCTATGTTTATGAGTAGTCTAGGGTTGAATGAGATGGAGCGAAACGCACTCATTCAGAAATTGTTAAAAAAAAGAAAAAAAAAAAGAAAAAGAAAAAGAATAAGTGTTATGTATAATTGATCCAGAGTGGGCTCTTTAGTACTCGAGTTATTAAGTTCTTAGGGGACTTTGTGCCTAGTGACCTAAGGCTTTTATAGTCTGGGATCCGCTAACCATATGCTCGCTACATGGGTACTATTGTATAAGTCTTTTGTGGACCTCACTCATTACACGATCAAAAAAGCATACTTGTGTTGTTTTATTATGAATAAAAATCTTGAATCCATAAAAACTCTGATATAAGAATTGAAGTGTTATAGTTATTTTGAGTCTAGCTTTTATTCTATTTATAAACTTCCGATTGTTTTGATAAGTAGTGAGTCATGATTGTTGATCTAGTTGTGATAGTACATCTGTAACCATTTGCACACACACACGTCTCTGGTTTGTAGGTTGATTTGTGAGATTTGATTAATCTTATTGCGAATAATTGCATTTGCTGAGGTGTTGCTTATTAGTTGGTTTAGTTATTCTATGGGGATCGTTGCATTCATATTAGTTGCATTCATGCATTTTTATTTCTTGTTCTTTGAGTCTATTTATTCTTGAGGACAAGCATCGATTCAAGTTTGGGGGTGTGTTGAGTGGCATTTATGACACTCTATTATGCTCTAATAAGCTTTAAATTGATGCATTTGTACTCAAGTTGTTAAGTGTTTTAACGTGTTTTCTAGTATTTTTGCATTTCAGGCATTAATCTGTGAATCAGGTAAATTAGCATTATTTTGGTGTTAATATGGTGTCTAGGTGGTGTTGGAATAAAAGCTCGCGAAGACCGTCTCGAAGCTGCAAGTTAAGGAAAAATAATAGAAATTGTTTCTGGCAGAAGTCCAGCGCGCCCGCGCTGATAAAGCGCGCGGCCGTGCCAGAAGTACAGAGAGCCAGCGCGCCCGCGCTGATGAAGCGCGCGACCGCGCCGTGTCGGGATAATAAAATCCTGATTCTACTATAATTCTATTTTCTGGACTCATGGGTTGATTGGGCTGCTATATATTGATAAATAAAGATTGTTTTTAAAGAGAGAGACTAACCAGAGCACGATGAGAAGACGACAAGAGACCTAGAGCACAATTCAACAAAGGCGAAGACGATCTAGTTTATTCTTGTGAATCTTCATTTTGAGTTGTAATCTTGGATGCTCGTTTCTTGTTTTTTTGAACATATACTCTTGTTTTTACTTGGTTTTAATTATTCGTTATAAAGACTACGTTTGTTATATCATGTTTTCATCAGAACCCACGTTGATGATGAGTCTGTTATGGACTAATCGTTATTATGGGGTTCTAGCGGATTTATTTATGGATTTCTTTAGTTAAATTGTTTGATGCCTTAGTATGTGGTGATTGTATGATATCCTAGTATTGGTTGTGCGTATTCGTCTTATGAGCGTCGCGAACTTATAAGATAGTGTGTTAATTCTTAATGAAGCGAAAGTGAATTTAAGGATTTAGAACTTGCCATGCTAGCATAGGTTCATGTATTGTTATGCATGATTCGTAGGTAATTTTAACCATCTTACTTGCCCTGTGTAATCAAGATACATGACTTGTACTTAAACCGTTATGTTGTCAAATTCTATAGACATATAGGGTCTCAATATAATTGGTGTCTATTCAGCTTCTATCTCTTTTGTGGATGTCTGGTAGTATGGTACTCGTGCAACGAAAGTTGGCGTTTATCAGTTTCGTATTGTCTGATTAGTGTCATCACCATTGCATGCTAAGGTTAAGAACAATAAGGCTATTGAATGAAGTATTTAATGAAGTTAGAATCCCATGTTTGTAATATTTATTAATTCAATCAATCTTATTCTCATAGTTATAATTATTAGTTTAATTTTTAGTTAAAAACAACCTCAATTTGTTATCATCTTAGCATTGAATAATAACCATACATTGTTTCTTAGGTTCGTAAATTAATTAGTTAACCAATACAGTCTTTGTGGGAACGAACTAGAAAAGATTCTATACTACTTGTGAACTCGTATACTTGCGTGTAATATTAGTGCGTGTTTAGCGACTAACAATAATATCATGAGAAAAATAAACCATGTGCAAATATTGCTATTGGTCTTGATTATGATTCCTTGAACAACAAGAAGAAAAATATATGTGACAAAGAAAAAGCAACAAAAAATGAAAATATTCTAGCAATGCAGATAAAGGTTGTTTCACCTATGTTCAAGGCATGTGAAGTTAACTTCAGTGAAGAAGAGTTGATTATCATGCAAGAAATTGTTGATAAAGACTATTAGAAGAAACATGCAGAAGCAACTCAATCTTTCAAAGCTGAAGAGAAGCTCATAGACAACCAAGACTCCAAGACACATGTCAAAGAAACCAAAAATGAAGATGCAAGAAAGAAGAAGAAAAATAGAAATGGGAAAATTGGGATAAACAAAAGCAACAATTTTGCTTATGTTGCAGATGCTCCAAGAAAGAAATGTGAGAAATGTGGCTCTGTGAATCACCTAACTCACTTGTGTAAAAAGGTTATTAGCAAGCCAGCTGAAGAAGCCTGTAAATACAATGAAGCAGACGCAAATGATCCCTACTCATTCTGTGACAAGTTTGATTGCATCCCTTGCAACTTGAAAGTGATGAAAAGTTGTCACAAACTGAGAGTAGACCTTAATGCAACAAAAACTGGGTCTACAGCAGATACGAAAAATGCACAACAGTCATTGAATTCTATTTTATCTGAAACAACTCATTCTACTTCTACTAAATCAGTTAACAAGAAGAAAGTGCCCAAACACTGCTTGGGTTGCTAAACACACTTAAAACTCATTGTGTGAAGGGCAAAATGAAGAAGGTCATATGGATCACAGACAGTGGGTGTTCCAGACATATTATAGGTGATAAGGCCCTGCTATCACAGTTTGAGGAGAAGGCTGGCCCTTTGGTGACCTTTGGAGACAACAACAAAGGATTTACAATGGGATATGGTAAGATTATTTATGGAAATATTGTCATTGATGATGTAGCACATGTAGCTGGTCTTAAAGTTAATCTTCTCAGTGTTAGCCAATTTGCAGACAAAGGCTTTGAAGGTTTATTCAACAAAGAAGAATGCACTTTTATCAGCAAGAAAACTGGTGAAATTGCTCTGAAAGGAGCAAGAAAAGGAAGCTTGTTTGTTGCAGACTTGAACTCAACAAATAAGGATGGTATTTTTTGCAGAATAGAAGTGTAATTGGAACAAAATGGGTGTTTAGGAACAAGATGGATGAAAATGATATAGTTACCAGAAACAAGGCAAGGTTGGTTGCAAAAGGCTACTCACAGGAAGAATGAATTGATTATGATGAAAATTTTGCTCCAGTTGCAAGACTTGAAGCAATAAGGATTTTTTTAGCATTTGCTGCACATTCAAATTTTAAAGTATATCAAATGGATGTCAATAGTGCCTTCCTAAATGGTGAGCTAGAAGAAGAGGTTTATGTGCAACAACCACCTGGCTTTGAAGATCCCGAATTTCCAGATTTTGTGTACAAGTTACTCAAGGATCTATATGGACTTAAGCAGGCACCTAGAGCTTGGTATTATACTTTGTCAGAATTCTTGATTAAACATGGTTTTACTTGAGGTACCATGGAAAAGACTCTCTTCTATGAAAACCATGGTGATGATATGATTCTAGTTTAGATCTATGTGGATGACATTATCTTTGGTTCTACAAATGAGAAGCTTTGCCAGAGATTTTCTAAGCTTATGTAGAGTGAATATGAAATGAGCATGATGGGGGAATTAAGTTACTTTCTTGGACTTCAAGTCAGTCAGAGAAGTGATGGAATCTTCATCGGCCAAACTAAATATGTTAAGGATTTGTTGAAAAAGTTTGGTATGGTTGATTATTCACCTGCTTCTACACATATGTCTACAGCAACAAAGTTGGATGAAGATAGAAACGACAAGAGTGTAGATATTTCAAGATATAAAGGGATGATTGGATTATTACTTTACTTAACTGCAAGTAGACCAGACATCATGTTTGTAACATGTCTATGTGCAAGATTTCAAGCCAATCCAAAATAATCACATCTAATGGATGTAAAGAGGATTTTCAGATACTTAAAGGGGACTCTAAACTTGGGATTATGGTATCCTAAGGGAACTGATTTTGAAGTTGTTGGTTACATAGATATAGATTTTGCTGGATTCAGGGTTGACAGAAAGAGTACTAGTGGAAGCTGTCAATTTCTTGGACAAAGACTTGTATCCTGGTATAGCAAGAAACAACAATCTGTATCAACTTCTACATCAGAGGCTGAATACATAGCTGCAGGAAGTTGTTATGCTCTGGTGCTTTGGATTAGAAATTAGCTAAGGATTATGGCCTAGTGTTACACAAAATTCCTATCATGTGTGACAATACTAGTACTATATCTATAATAGCTAATCCAGTTAATTATTCTAGAACAAAGCACATTGATGTAAGGTACCATTTTATTAGAGAACATGCTACAAATGGTACTATTGAGCTCAATTTTGTTCCAACCTAAAAACAATTAGCTGACATTTTTACTAAACTTTTGGATGAAGCAACTTTCACTAGACTTGTAGGTGAAATTGGAATGCTTAATTCTTCATCCTAAGTCAAGAACTCAACTAATGTGTTGCAGCATATTAATTTCTAGTAAATTAAAATTAATTTGATTTAATTAGAAATTAACTGAAATATGAATTATAAATATTTCAGAAATCTCTGCATATTTATTTTTCAAAAACAAAAATTGAACTTGGAAATTTTCAAATTCTAAATAAACTGCTAAGTTGTTAATTTACATCTTTAATATGTAAAATTAACACAAGGCAAACTTAAACTAATCAAAAGTATATAGAGAACTGAGTTCTCGATAAGTCTAACTTACTTATCGACAAGTCATTTTAAGACTTCTCAAGTGAGTTCTCGATAAGTCAATATACTGCCTTCTCGAGTGACTTCTCGATAAGCATTATTATGACTTATCGATAAGTCATTGTAGAGTTCTCTAGTAGTGTAAACTTACAGAGTTCTCTACAAGTATCTTTTTAGACTTATAAATAACTCAGAACTGAAAAAATTTAATCTCATAAATTATTTTAGTTAAATACTTTTGGCAAAATTATTCTGATTTTATTTTGAATTTATTCAAATAAAAATTGGAATCAAATTCAGTCCATTTTGGACAAACTGGGTATTTACTTAACATTTTGATAAGCTTATTTTTAGTTATCAATATGTCTTTCATTTCTTAAAATGACTTCTCGATAGACTAATTCCAAACATCTATTTTTGAGTTCTCGACAAGTCATTTGCTTTTACTATAAATACCCAGACATCTCGATACATATACATACTCACAACTTTTGAGATCTCAAGTCACCTAGCTTTTCAATCCAAAATCAATTTATCTCTCGTTTTCACTCCTTTCTCACTAATTTCTTTTACCCACTAAACTTCATACTCATAGCAATGGCAGCCAACAATATTGTACCCTTCATCCCCAGTGAGACTAACTTCCTTGCATTTCTGGATGCAAACCAAGCACCTGAAATTTTCCAATATTTTGTCAAATTCCTATCTGAGACCAACTTTGTAGGAGCTCTTACTGCTATTCATGTGTTTTACTTGGATATGTTAGGGGACTTTTGGAACACAACAACAACAAGACAGTTGTGCATGAGAACCAGGCTGCAACAATTGTGATAAACTGCACAGTCAAAGGGAAACAGGTGGAGATTCTTGAGGATGATGTCAATCTGACATTGGGCATTCCTACTGACAAGCTGGTGGAGGCTCCAACTCAGGATGAACTGTATGAATTCATGAACTTCATCAATTATTCTGAGAAGATCAACCTGGCCAGCATGAACAAGAAGCATCTAAGAAGGGAATGGTCCTTTCTTTTTGACTCAGTAATAAGGGCCTTCACCTGCAAGAAGTCAGGGTTTGACAACATATCAAGTATTTTAAAGAATCTGGTCTACTCAATTGCCACCAACAAACAGATCAATGTAGGACACTACATACTAGAAGAATTGAGCACCAGGCTAACAATACCACTGGAATCAAGAGGTAAGAAAATTTTTCTACCTAGATTTATTATGTCAGCTTTAAACTATAAAGTTAATGACATACATATGCTAGAAGGAGTAAATAGGTCACTACATGGCAACTGTAAGCATGTATCTAAAATTCTATTTGGATCACTTCTTACTAAGAATAAGGTTCTAGTAAGTCTTAAGTTAACACCTTTCATGATTTAAAGATTTAAGACTTACCCTTATTCCATGCTAGACATGAGAACTAGTGCAAGTCAACCTAGTGCAACAATGGTTCATGAGCCTGTGGAAGCACAAACACAGGCACACCCACATGAACCTACCCATGTTGAGCCTGTTTCTTCAAAACCATTAGTAGCTAGGAAACCAACCACCTCATCTTCTCAAAAGGATGAGTTAAGTAAAAGGAAGAGAATGGAGGCAACCTTAACAGTTATGAATGAGAGTGGTGAGGACCAAACAGAAGCTGAGTCACCCTTGGTCAAGAGAACAAAGAGGAGTAAGAAGTCTGAGATGACCACTCAAACCACCTTTATGTCCTCCCAAAAGGATACAGTTGTAAATATAGGGATTAAACAGACTCTAGATACATCCTCTCAATATTGTGTGTCTATTGAAAAGAGCATTCACCCGAATGCATCCTGTATAGAGTCTGCACAGCCTACACTTGATCAAATCCAAGTGTATGGTAGAAGAAATAAGGATGGTACACACAGTGAGGGCACATATTTTGAAGCTCCCTCATCCATTCAGGGGGAGCTTCCAACACTCACTTCTGAACAACAACTTCTAATCTCACAAATTTCTTCTCTACCTACAGCACTTGAATCCAATTCTCAAGTGCAAGCTAAATCAAGTGACTTGCTTCAAGAAACCTTGTTCACCACCCATATACTACAATCAGATGGTAAGAGGCTACTAGCTGGGGTAGACCTTGATGACACCATTAAAATCATGCGGGATTCATCTATTTTTACTATAGACCCCATGGATGTCACAAATGCACCTTCATGTGCAAATCAGTCTTCACAGACTGTTAGGTTTGAGGGTAGTACTCCTGAGGGGAGCTATCTAAATCCTCTCCAACTCCATTGGAGGTTCCTCATGTAGGAACAACTCCCCTCAAAACCCTAGCAGAAATTACATTAGCTGTTGATGCTAGGAGTATAATTGCCAATGATCCTGCTATAGGGGAGGCAAGTTTATCACATTCAAGTGATAGTGTTTTGCAAGAAGCACAAGGGTTTGAGACTGGTGCACATGACAGTAACCCAGTCAAATCCCCTTCAATTCAATTGGAGGTTCCCACTACATGTGAGGAACAATAACTTGTCATAACCACATAGCAATCTGTGAGTAACACTATGACCTCAGTCACAGGTGGTTCTGATCCACAACCCTCCACATCTCAACCACACTTAATCTCCCAGTGGCTTCAAGATACTGAAAATCAACCTTCAACTATTGAAGATCTCAGGGTTGATCAGCTTGGAGGCCTTGCACAAATATCACAACAACTACTCATATCCAACATGTCAAATCAGGACTCCCAAGCTATCATGCTCACCTATCAGGATGATGTTGAAGAAAATCAAGCAAAAATTGTTGTTGAAGCTGGTCAGGATGCTAACTGTGATGCTTAGCTGGATAAGGACTTCACCATTGAAATGGATGTTGTGTTAGCTAAGTTCAGGGAGGAATACATCACAATTCTGGGAAGCAATGCCAGATTCCTAACTCCCCAAGAGGTGTATGATGCCATCAATGATGTCTATAAAGCTCAAATCAAGGCTTTCCACAATTTTAGAAAAGCACTTCAAATCACATTAACCGGACATCAAGACAATATTATGAGAATGGTCAGGGAAAAGATGGGTCAAATCATCCCCTCTCAGACTGAGATCAAAAACCAATTCAAAACCTTCTCAGAACAAATGTCAAGGTATGATCTCAGTGGGATTGATAAGAGTGTCACACAGATGAAAGACTCCTTTGTAGCCTTGCACAAGGTAGTTCAAGATCACATCACAAACTCCAATGACACAAGGTGGAAGCTGAATCAAATGCACACTGCAAGATACACTCCTTCACCTTTGGTCATGGATGAAATTCAGAAACATGTGCAATCTACATTTGGACCATTTACTGCTCTCTCTACTGCAAGCTCTTCTGCACAAGACCTTCAAGAACTCAAGACACAAGTAGCTTCTCTAGAAACCTCCAATGCATCTCTCCATACTCAAGTTCAGACTTTAACTTCTCTAGTCAAGAGTCAACAGTCAGACATCAAAACCCTAGTGGACTCTCACAAGCATCTCCAAATGCAAAATTTTGTTGCTTTGGGAGCTGTAATAACCCCAATTTTTTGGAATTTTTGAAACCCTTATGAATAGTGTTTTGCTGATTATGCTGAATAAGAAAACTTTTCATGCCACACTATGTAGGGGTTCTTTTATTGATCTTCTGGGATATTATTAGTACTCTATGTGGTATATAAGTGTATGTAAAGATCGTCAGAATCCAAATCCGAACACTTTGATTTTTCCCGAAAATCTACCAGATACAGAAAGAATTGAGTATAAGGTAACAGAATAAAAAGGATTTAAATTCAAGGATTATAAAAGAGGATCATGAAAGGAATATAATGTATTGAGAAAGGTGAAGGAAACCTAAGTAATAAGATCCCGGGTATGATCCCTCAAACGATAAACAAAAACGAAAGTTAAGCGAACCGCATAACAGATCAGCGGTCATTAGCCAAGTAATTAGGAGTTAATCAAGGGGTTAGTGGATGATGATGTCATCACACCAACAAGAGGAAGACAAGTGTAACAAGGTGACATCACATGATGACCTAAGCATGACATAGGGAAGGAGGTGTGGTTGATTAATAACCACACCATTTTTCATGGGTAAATAGGTAATTAATCAAAAACACAAGCTAGCAACCAAGCAAACAAATCAAAAAACACAAAACACTCCCATTTTCAAGAAGAGCTCTCGGCTTTTCTTCTTTTTCAAAGAAGAAAATTCCAAAATTCAAGATCCAAGCCTTGTTAATTAGTGAGGTAATTATCTAAGGTTCCTTGTACATAGATATGGATATCCTATAAGTTTAAGCTTCTAATTCCTTCATAATCTCTTCCAATAAATCAAGGAAGAAGATGGTGAATAGTAACCTTCAAGAAATAACTTTGGTTTTCTTGATTTTTTATGAAAGTTCAAGGTAGCTTAAGCATAGATCAAGGCTTCCATGGGCATTCCAAGGATCTTTCATTGATTAAAAGCTTCAAGGAAGGTATAACTCTAAATTATCTTAGCATTAAGTTGTTTGGTATAAATGATTATGATGATGGAATGATAGGTTAAGTGTAGTAGTTGTTTTGTCATGTTGAGATCTTAGTTGTTAAGTGTTTTTGTTGATTTTGGGAGTTAAGATTAGCACTAGTTGTTCTTGATAATTCATGGTATGATTTGGGCTTGGTTTAAATGGTTTAAATGGTTTAAAGTGGTTGATGAGTGATATTTTCATATGGTTGTATTGGGATTGATTGGTGATGGTTTGGTGTTGAATTGGTTTGGTAAAATTTTGGGAAATCGCGTAAACATAGCCGTCGTAATGTCCGATTTACCTTAGACTGTTTTGTTCTTAACATCAGAACCCTTGAACTCACTGTTAGGTTTTGACCATTGCCATGTTTAGATAGTTCATGTTACGAGCTTCGTTTTGATATGTGGTTCTGAAAGGCATATGTCATAGCCTACTCGTTTATTCGAGTATTTAACTCAACTCAAATAAGAATGTAATAAGTAAATAGTGGATCAATCATCAGAGAGATCTCACAATGTAACATCTGTCAAAGAATAAAGAAACATTGTTCATCTGCAGACTTGAAGATTCACTGGAAGAAGTTCAAGAATTTGATCATGCCTCAGTGATATAAATCAAGATCGTGGATTTAATCAAGTGACAGAGATCTCGTCAAGGTATCATTTATTACAAGGATTCAATCAGAATATCAAAGTCAAGACATGAAGAAACGCCACGGAAGTTAGTCACTCATGAACCATACAGTACATCGAGTGTCAGCATTAAAGTGGCGGAATTGATTCATAAGTCTCAGTGACTTTCAGAAGATTGTCAGAAGAATGGATGCTGCTCAGCGTTAGTATTAATTCTCTATTAATTAATTAAGTCATATAATTTAATTAAGAAAATAAATTATATCTGCAAAGATTAATTTATTGATTAATTGAATTAAATTGATTAATTAATTTAGAATTAATATTAAGGATTTACAAGATTTTAATTGGTTTAAAATCTGCTTAAATTCAGCAAGACAACTCATTTGAACTAGTATGACAATCGATATGACAATTGATAGTCATACCGAAAGTCATGCCAATACATTTAATTGTCTTATTAGAATTTCTGTTTAGATTAAAATCTGTTATTAATTCAGCAAGACAATTTATTTGAACTAATATGACAATCGGTATGACAATCAATAGTCATACCGAAAGTCTTGCTAGCTCATTTTAATTGTCTTGCTAATAGTAAATTTTGTCATACCGAAAGTCTTGCTGGCCAAAGAAGATTGTCATGCCAGTACATTTTTACATTCGGCTGTTTGATAAAAAGGAGCAGAAGTCTGTTATTACAAAATCAATCAAACAGAACACAAACTCAAGAACAAAAGAAAAAGGAGCAGAAAAATATTTCATCTCATCTGCAACTTCAAGATCAATTTCTAGATTGTAAAGTTAAATCCAATCAACTAGAAATACTTATCTTGTTCTTGTGTATCAATCTAGCGGATTAAAATCCCTAGAACTTAATCTCAAATCGCATTTAGCATTTGATCTTTTAATTACAAAAATAGAAAAAGTTCATGTCGAATTTATTCTAGATTTGTAATAATTGATTTGAGATTAATCCCTTGTAACCGATACCGTAGTTGTAACACCTTTCAAGTTTAATAAAAGTTTTATTTAACTTGAATTTTGTTTCACAATTTTATTCCGCATTTTATTCGATTAAACGGTATTGTTTGCATTCAACCCCCCCTTCTACAAACAAATTGGGACCTAACAATTGGTATCAGAGCCTTCTGATTAACGTACAAATCTAGATCCTAGACTTTTGTGTTTCTTTCACTTCTTGAATTTTTTATTCACTTAAAAAATTCATAATGACTACACAAAAAGTTGGAACCGTTAAAATTCCACTTTTCGATAAAGAAAATTATGTTATGTGGAAGAAGAAGATGCTACTGTTTTTACAGGTTACTAATCCCAAATATTTGCAAGTGTTGAAGAAGGGTCCAAAAATTCCTATGGTTATGGAACCAGAGGTAATAGAAAATGATGTGGTGATCACCAAAGCGAGAACTTATGTGAAGGATCCTGAGGACTTCTCTCCTGCTGAAATAGAAGAAGCTTCCCTGGATGCTAGCCTTCAATTAATCTTAGTAGATTCCCTTAATCTCCTGATGAATAGACATGTGATGAATTGTAAAGATTCCAAACATATCTGGGAAACTATTGAGATTATTAATGAAGGCACAGAGGAAGTTAGGGAGAACAAACTAGAAATCCTAACCTCTGAGTATGAATACTTTAAATCCAATCCAGGAGAAGGAATCACTGAAGTGTTTGAGAGGTACAATGCATTGATCAACAACCTGAACATTAATGGTAAATACTATTCCATCAGGGAGGTCAACAAAAAGTTCCTTTTAACACTGCCAACTCATCTCGAACATAGAATCACTGTCATAAGAGAAGCAAGAGATCTGAGTGAGATTTCTTTGGAAAGGCTCTATGGTGTGTTAAAGACTTATGAGTTGGAGCAGATTCAACAGAAGGAAGTTTACGGGAAAGGAAGAGTGGTCAGCACGTCTACTGCTCTAGTAGCTGATGAACAACAACAACAACAACCACAATATCAACAACAATCTCAACAGTCAGAAAGAATGGTACAGTCTTCCAAGGTTGAAGATAATGTGATAGTAGCAGAATTTGATTCTCCTACTACAAATCAATCAGGAGATGATTATTATTCCTTGGAAGAACTGGAGCAATTGGAGGATGAGTCAATGGCCCTGATTGTCAAGAGATTCTCAAATGTCAGATTCAAAAGGAATCCCAAGTTCAAGTACAAGTCCAACTACAACAGATTCCTGAAAGGTGGATCTTCATCCTCTAACACCAGCAGTGGTGGGTATAAAATAGGGATGGTTGATCGAAGCACCATTCGATGCTTCAACTATAATGAGTTGGGACACTTTGCCACAGAATGCAGGAAGCCAAAACAAGCTAGGAAGAACTCTTACGATTCTAATCAGAAGAGTAAATCTGAAAGGGCGTACCTGGCAAAGGGAAGAAGCTGGGATGATACTGACAGTGAAGATGAAGAAGTTGGGAATCTTGCTCTCATGGCTAGTAATGCAAGCACCTCATCGTCAAGAAAAGAGGGCATTAAACAGGTACAACCGGTAGTGTGGATTCTTGACAGCGGATCGTCAAGACATATGACCAGAGATATAGCCCTGCTATCAAATGTGGTTGAGAAAGCTGGCCCAGTGGTTACCTTTGGAGATAACAGCAAAGGTTTAACGGAGGGATACGGCTGTTTGCTAGCTGGAAATGTTATCATTGAAAATGTATATGTTGTGCAAGGACTTGAACACAATCTGCTTAGCATTAGTCAGTTCTGTGACAACGGCTACAATGTTTTATTCGACAAGCTGAAGTGTCAGATTCTGCACAAGAAAAGTGAAAAACCCTCCTTAATGGGAATCCGGAAAGGAAATCTGTTCGTAGCTGACATGAACTCTGGAAGCAATCTTGAAGTCAATTGTTTCTATGCAAAGGCATCGTCAGATGAGAGTTGGCTATGGCACAAGAGACTTTCTCATCTCAATTTCAAAATAATGAATTCTCTTGTCAAAAGAGAATTGGTAAGAGGTCTGCCTCAGCTGGAATTCTCTCCAGAAGGACTATGTGAGGCTTTCCAGAAAGGAAAGTCAAAGAAAGCAAGTCACAAAGGCACTGACACATCTTCCATAACTGGTGTTCTGCAATTATTGCACATGGATTTATTTGGTCCAGTTAATATCCTTTCTATGTCAAAGAAGTGTTACTGTCTTGTGATAGTTGATGACTATTCCAAGTATACGTGGGTTTTATTTCTTCACTCTAAGGATGAAACACCACAAGTTGTGATTGATCATATCAAGATGATTGAGTTAGATTCTAACGTCCCTGTTAGAGCAATAAGGTCAGATAATGGGACAGAATCCAAGAATGCATTTCTCAATGGATTCTGTACAGACAAAGGGATTACCAGACAATTTTCAGCTCCTAGAACCCCTCAGCAAAATGGAGTGGTAGAAAGGAAGAATCGTATATTGATTGAAGCTGCAAGAACGATGGTAAGTGAATCAGGTCTTCCAATGTACTTTTGGGCTGAAGCTGTCAATACTGCATGTTATACTCAGAATCGAACTCTAATCAACAAAGACTTCATGAAAACTCCTTATGAGATTTTGAATGAACAGAAACCTTCTATCAAATACTTTCATGTATTTGGTGCCAGATGCTTCGTGCTCAAGGATGGAGATGATCGTCGTGGTAAGTTCGAGGCAAAGGCATATGAGGGTATTTTTGTTGGATATGGAAGAAGATCATATAGAGTGTATATCATTGATCAACACAAAGTAACTGAAAGTGTCAATGTTACATTTGATGACACTAAACTCCCTAGTATCCAAACTGAAGATCCTTCTGAGAAACTGAAGTTTGATGATACGTCAGATTCAGAATCAGAACATGGTCAAGTACCTGAGGTTGTTGCTGGTGAAGAACCTGTTAATCCTGATGATACTCAAGGTAATAGTGATGGAAACTTTGGCAACAATGGAGATACCAATGCTACTGACGGAGAATCTTCAAGTCAACATGGCAACAACTCAGGGGGAGATGCTGAAGGATCATCTAGTAGGACACAACATCACAATGAATTTCAAGGTGAATCATCAAGATCAAATCTTCCAAGACAGACTGTCTGGAATAAAGCTCACCCTTTTGAGTTGATTATTGGTGATCCAGATGTTGGAGTCAGAACTAGATGTGCTACTCAAAATGAGTGTCTGTTCTCAGGATTTCTTTCTGAGATGGAACCTAAGAAAATTGAAGAAGCACTGACTGATCCAGATTGGGTGATTGCTATGCAAGATGAACTCAATCAGTTTAAAAGTCAACAAGTCTGGAAACTGGTACCTAGGCCTGTACACAAGAAAGCTGTTGGTACTAGGTGGGTATTCAGGAATAAACTAGATGAAGATGGTGTGGTTACAAGAAACAAGGCAAGACTGGTAGCTAAAGGGTATTCTCAAGCTGAAGGCATTGATTATGATGAAACCTATGCTCCAGTGGCTAGACTTGAGGCCATCAGGATATTTCTGGCATTCGCAGCATTTTCAAACTTTAAAGTTTATCAAATGGATGTCAAGAGCGCCTTTCTGAATGGAAAGCTGGATGAAGAGGTATATGTAGAACAACCTCCTGGTTTTGAAGATCCAGATCATTTGGATTTTGTCTTCTTTCTTTTCAAGACTATCTATGGGCTAAAACAGTCTCCAAGAAAATGGTATGACACTCTCTCTGAATTTCTTATTGAAAATAGCTTTATTAGAGGTGTCATAGACAAAACTCTCTTTTCTAAAACACATAAGAAGGATACTATATTAGTCCAAGTCTATGTGGATGATATAATATTTGGGTCTACTAATGATAATCTCTGTAAGAGATTTGCTAAGTTAATGCACAGCAAGTTTGAAATGAGCATGATGGGAGAGCTGAAGTTCTTTCTTGGATTACAAGTAAATCAAAGGTTAGATGGAACATTTATTTGTCAATCCAAGTATCTCAAGGAACTCCTCAAAAAGTACAATCTAGAGGATTCTGCATCAGCAAGGACTCCATCAACTACAGCTGTCAAGCTTGGACCATGTGAAAACTCCATTAAGGTAGATGTCACAAGCTACAGAGGTATGATTGGCTCGTTACTCTATCTTACTGCAAGTAGACCAGATATTATGTATGCTACATGTTTATGTGCAACGTTCCAAGCGGATCCTAGAGATATTCATCTCGTTGCTGTTAAACGAATCTTAAGATATCTTAAGGGAACACCAAATCTAGGTATTTGGTACCCTAAAGAATCTGGTTTTAACCTTGTCGGATATACAGATTCAGATTATGCAGGAAGTGTTGTTGATAGGAAAAGCACCTCAGGAAGTTGTCAATTCCTAGGAAGCAGGCTAGTCTCATGGTACAGCAAGAAACAGCAAACAGTTTCCAACTCAACGGCCGAGGCTGAATATATTGCTGCTGGAAGCTGCTGTGCTCAGATCTTGTGGATTAGGAACCAACTACGAGACTATGGCTCTGTATTGAACAAGATTCCTATTTTATGTGACAACACAAGTGCAATAGCCATCACCAACAACCCTGTGCAGCACTCGAGGACAAAGCACATTGACACCAGGTATCATTTTATTAGAGAGCACGTCATGAATGGTACTGTTGAACTATTTTTTGTTCCAACAGAAGAACAAATAGCAGATATTTTCACTAAACCACTTGACGAATCCACATTTACCAGATTAGTTGGTAAATTGGGCATGTTGAATAGTTTTAGTGATTAATTTAGTTAATATCTGGGATCTGTTCTTGAATGAATTTACAAATGAATTTTTCATAAATGAAAAATTCATTTGCAAATTTATTTTATCATTTTATCATATTTCTTGCTTATTTCTATGTAATATATATTATCTTATCTATTTTCATTTTCCCTACTTGTTAATTTAAAATATCTCAGAATATTTTATTTCCTCTAAAAATATTTTACTATGAATTTTATTTGCTAAAATTCAATAGAAATCTATTTTTGGAATAAAAATAATAAATTCTGATATATTGTCTTTGTTTCTGTAAATATTATAGGTCTGTATTTCAGTTTTACTATTTTGTAAATATTTTCTGATATTTTTACTAAGTTATATAAGTCTTTATAAATTTATATATGTATGTGTTTCTGTGTTTAAAGCTGATATGACAATCGGCAAGACAATTGAAATTGTCTTGCTGAAAGTCATTTCAGTTTAAATTTTGTTTATTATATTATTCAGTTCAGTTTTATACTGGCAAGACAATCGGTATGACTATCAATTGTCTTGCCAGTTATAAACCATATATATAATTATTTTCCGTTTATTATTATACTGGTATGACAATCGGTATGACTATCAGATTGTCATACCAGTTATAATTTTAGTATTTATTTCTGTTTTTTTCTTTTTCTTCTTTTGCCTGGTATGACAATCGGTATGACAATCCAGGATTGTCATACCAGCTGTCATATAAAGCAGTTTGTTTGTTTCGTTTTAAACCAGTTTGATCAGTTCATTTCTTTTCAAAAAAAAAATTCGAACAGTTTTTCTCTTCATTTTCTCTCTTCTCTCTCTTCGAACTGCTTCCTTCCTTGCTCGAGTTTTTACTCAGCACACAAATTCATCACTTTGTGATATATACATACAAGTATATATATACAGAGGTGCTGTTGGATTTTTATTTTTTTAAAAAAAAAACACAAAAACAAATAAAAATCAGTTTGCCCCTTCAAATTCAATTTGTGTTTGTTGATTTTGAACTTTTTTATTTTTAATTTTAATTTCTGATTTGTGTCTTTTGGCTTTTCAAAACTGCGTTTGTGAGTTAAGAATTTTAACGAGATACATTTCTGTCTAAATTTTTCGATTATAATTAATTTAATTCGAATTATTAAATTAATTTAATTAATTCGAATTTTCTTAATATTATTCTTAAAATTCTGAAAAGCGTGTGTCTTATTATTATTTTAAATGGCTCTCAATTTCCAAATTGTCGCGCATAATCAGGTTGGTTATTTTAATCCGGAAAAATGTGATGTTGAAAAATTTAAGCCATGGATTAGATTTTTAAATGACCATTCGATTGTTAGCTCTGCTATTAAATCAAATGTGATTTTAAACGTCGATCTACTTAGACTGATTTGCACAACCTCTACTGTGGCCGATGATTCAAAATCTTTTTCATTCACCGTCGCAAACACACAGTATGTAGTTGATGAAACAGTCGTCAATCGTGCGTTAAATTTTCCACTAGACAATTTCTGTAATTTACCCTCTGAAAATGATATCACAAATTTTTTCAATGCTATTCACTATCAGGGGGTGATCAATTTAACCAAACTTTCTAAATCAAATTTGGTGTCTGAATGGGATATTTTCTTCGATACACTTTCCAAAGTGTTTGCCAACTGCACAAAATCCAATTTTCATAACATCACTTCCACTCTGCAGTATATTGGTCTTGCGGTTGTTTTCAATCAAAGGATCAATTTTGGAAAACTACTTTTTCCCATTCTCTTGAGACGTCTAACTTCTGCTTTACGTGATCATTCTACAAATCGTAGGGTATCATGTTACTATGCTCGTTTTCTCATGCTTATAGCAGATCATCTTCTCTCACCTGAACACAAAGCCCTTTTTGCTAACTCTGTAGTAACCGAACCCCCTCCAGTTAGCAAAAAGATTTACACTCGCCAAGACACAACCTTCAAATTCATGCAAGTTCCAGTACTTGTATCTGCTTTCATGGCCACTTATATTCCTTTACCTATTTTCAATCTTCCCGGCCATGAACAGCAACCTCAACCTCCAGTGGTTCAAGCCACCCAGGCTCTTCCATTACAGGTAGTAATTCCTCACTCTCACTCTCTTCCTACTTCTGTTGAAAGACCCCCAGTGGTTGATAGGGCTGACCATGAAGTTGTAGAACCATAGCTTCAATCCCAGGTCATAGAGCCAAACACAGAGTCTCATTCTATCTCAACCTCTCCCCCACTGTCTAAAATGTTACCCAGGAGATTACTAGGAAGTAGTACATTGTTAAATATGAGTGAACCCTCAGCTCTGCCTCCTCCTAAGAAAAGAAGAACATATTCTGAGGCATCTGAAAGCCCATCCTTGTCCTCCCAACAGGACATGGACTTTGAAATGGCCAATGAACAGTTACTAGAGGCATTCTCTCAACAGGATGCATCTATTGAAATTCGCCATTGGGCCATGGCATCTTGTACTGAGTCAAGCACAATTCCATTACTCACAATGGAACCATACACTTCCCCAGATCATACTCAGGACACACAGCGAGGAGTGCACGTAGAGTCGGTTACAGTGCCTGCCATAGTTACGGCAGAAGAGCAGTCACATGCTTCAGAGGGAAAATCTGACTCTCCGCCATCTTTAATAGAGTCATTTTCTCCCCTCCCAGATCCAACACCTCTGGCTCCCTTATGGGATTCTCCACTCGCAGATTTATCTGGAGAAAGTGGAGGGCAACTCAGTCAATCTATCCCTGAAGAAATTCAGACATCTATTTCAAAAGATTTGATGGTATTGACTGAGGATCGGGACTCGCGAATTCCCATTGCACCACCACTGACCTCTCTTGAAGAGGCTAGGGTGATTTTTAATGCAGGTACAGAAGAACAGCAACAGGAAGACTCCTCAAGAGCAATTATATTGAGAGAAACACAAGCACGTGAGGTGAGTGAACCAAACACGAGTGAAATTCAGGTGAGAGCACACACAGACACAGATACTCAAAACCTGTTAGCTCAGATTGCTGCCCTAAAAGAAGAACTTGCTAAAAGCCAAGCTGAAGCTCAAGCATTCAAAGCACAAGTGGTTGAACGGTCTTCTTCTTCCACCTCTGTCAACAATCAGCTTACAATAATAAGGAATGACATCTCAGATCTAAAGACCACTGTAATACCAAAGCTCAATTCTATTCAGGACACTCCAACTTTATCAGCTGATGACATATCCAACTTCTGCTCTCTACACACAAGAATGACTTCTCTTGAAGACCTCGTTGAGATGAATCATTCACTGGACTCCTCAAGATTTCTAAAGATAGAGACGGGCATGGAACATCTCAATGAAGGGATGAAGCACCTATATTTCATGATCAAGAATTCTCATTGCCCTAATGAAGAACAAAGAACTTATTTTGAAGGACCGTCTGGTGGAGGATCAGGCTCTGGAGGTGATGGAGGTTCGAAAGGAAAGTCAGTAGAGGATCCCTCAACTAAGGGGGAGAAGAAAGGAAGTAGTGCCAAAGGGAAAGAAAAAGATACCTCTGCTGGAAACAAAGGAAAGGCTGATGATGTCTACTACAGTGGAGAACAGGATGACTTTGATATTTTTGACATTCCCACTGAACCAGTTCAGGAAGATAAAGATGGGTTATTTGAAGCTGAAGAGGAAAGTGATTTTGGAGAATGGGAAGAAGAAGCTCAAGTGGATCCTATGTTTGAGAAAGAATTTCAGAAGGAGCAGTCAGAGATGAAAAGAAAAGAAGCTGAACTCAAGAAGGTCTCTCAGATCATTGACATGAGAAAAGACATTCAAAGAACAGAAACTCTTCAAAAGCAACGTCTTCATGACATTAAGGCTCAAGAAAGGAGAAGAGATGTCAGACTAAAGATTGGTGAAAAATGGGATGAAGCTAGGAGAGTACTTGATATGTCTCAGCTGAGCACTAACAATGATAGGCAGTTCTTACATCTTCTTGACAAGCTGGAAATCTCAAATCCTAACAATGACATGTACATGAATGCTATCAAGACTGAAGTCTCAAGGATCACAGCTGCTTTTGATAGATCCCTAAATGAGATGAGCATTTTTGTATATTGTCAGAGTGAAGGATCATTCAAGGTGTCACTTCATCTATTTGAGAATCGTTCTTTGTCAGAGATTTGGGTTCTTTTAAACAAAGTCAAAAGAAGCTCAGAATTGAATGGAGTTCTTCGAGAAAGGCTTAAAGAGTTTGCCAGCAGGGCTAGTCCTCAAGTGGTCAACAATCCTCATCAGGTGAGATTCTTTAAGTCTGATTGTCTTCAAATCTGTCAGCTAGATGTACAATCTCTTAAAGACTACTCAGCTAAGCATCTGGTCTGGATGGAACATCATTTGAGAACTGCTGGATATTCATCCATGTTGAAGACTCAAGCTGCTGACTTGATTCAAGCTTATTGTGAAAAGAATGTTAAAAGATACAATCAACTCAAGAATAAGCTGAAGTCAGTTGGAGTTCAACCAGTCAGACCAGCAAGCTTCACTTCAGAAAAGGATCGTGTCTTTGACAAGGAATTGCTTCAAGATTTAGAAGAAGGTGAAGTCAGAAGAGAAGACAACTGAAGTCAATTAGCTCAAAACTCAATGTAATATGATTAGAGCTTTATGAATCAAGATAGTCTAATGTAGTTATATGTTCAGGCTAGAGGAACATCTATCTTGTATTCACTTGTAAATTTCATTTGGAATCTGGAAAATGTTAAATATAATCCAGAACTTTTCTGCTATTTACTTTACATTACTGTTTATATCTTTTTCTTATTTGTTAGTTGAGTTATCCTCTAGGTATTTGTTGTTA
This sequence comes from Apium graveolens, assembly GCF_009905375.1. Classification (NCBI taxonomy): domain Eukaryota; kingdom Viridiplantae; phylum Streptophyta; class Magnoliopsida; order Apiales; family Apiaceae; genus Apium; species Apium graveolens. Next base: position 247,217,457 of record NC_133652.1, read on the forward strand.
CTGTCTAACAAGCAAATAGGGGGAGATTGAAAGGCATATGTCATAGCCTACTCGTTTATTCGAGTATTTAACTCAACTCAAATAAGAATGTAATAAGTAAATAGTGGATCAATCATCAGAGAGATCTCACAATGTAACATCTGTCAAAGAATAAAGAAACATTGTTCATCTGCAGACTTGAAGATTCACTGGAAGAAGTTCAAGAATTTGATCATGCCTCAGTGATATAAATCAAGATCGTGGATTTAATCAAGTGACAGAGATCTCGTCAAGGTATCATTTATTACAAGGATTCAATCAGAATATCAAAGTCAAGACATGAAGAAACGCCACGGAAGTTAGTCACTCATGAACCAGACAGTACATCGAGTGTCAGCATTGAAGTGGCGGAATTGATTCATAAGTCTCAGTGACTTTCAGAAGATTGTCAGAAGAATGAATGCTGCTCAGTGTTAGTATTAATTCTCTATTAATTAATTAAGTCATATAATTTAATTAAGAAAATAAATTATGTCTGCAAAGATTAATTTATTGATTAATTGAATTAAATTGATTAATTAATTTAGAATTAATATTAAGGATTTACAAGATTTTAATTGGTTTAAAATCTGCTTAAATTCAGCAAGACAACTCATTTGAACTAGTATGACAATCGGTATGACAATTGATAGTCATACCGAAAGTCATGCCAATACATTTAATTGTCTTATTAGAATTTCTGTTTAGATTAAAATCTGTTATTAATTCAGCAAGACAATTTATTTGAACTAATATGACAATCGGTATGACAATCAATAGTCATACCGAAAGTCTTGCTAGCTCATTTTAATTGTCTTGTTAATAGTAAATTTTGTCATACCGAAAGTCTTGCTGGCCAAAGAAGATTGTCATGCCAGTACATTTTTACATTCGGCTGTTTGATAAAAAGGAGCAGAAGTCTGTTATTACAAAATCAATCAAACAGAACACAAACTCAAGAACAAAAGAAAAAGGAGCAGAAAAATATTTCATCTCATCTGCAACTTCAAGATCAATTTCTAGATTGTAAAGTTAAATCCAATCAACTAGAAATACTTATCTTGTTCTTGTGTATCAATCTAGCGGATTAAAATCCCTAGAACTTAATCTCAAATCGCATTTAGCATTTGATCTTTTAATTACAAAAATAGAAAAAGTTCATGTCGAATTTATTCTAGATTTGTAATAATTGATTTGAGATTAATCCCTTGTAACCGATACCGTAGTTGTAACACCTTTCAAGTTTAATAAAAGTTTTATTTAACTTGAATTTTGTTTCACAATTTTATTCCGCATTTTATTCGATTAAACGGTATTGTTTGCATTCAACCCCCCCCCCTTCTACAAACAAATTGGGACCTAACAGGTTCGTTTGAATCCGATGTACGGTTTAGGAGAAACGACCGTTTTAAGTAACGGCGTTTCGCGAACGAACCATTACCCCTCGTCTTACTTTGAAACATAGGTTAAAGACCTTAAAGGACTAATTGGAGTATGAATCATTTAGGTAAAGTGTATTAGGCAGTTGGTAAGGCACTCGCGAAAGAATCGCCTTAAAACCCTTAATGGTTAATTTATTAAAAATGGTGGAGCCGAGGGTACTCGAGCGACTCAAGTGAATCATTAAGCGCGAAAGCGAACGTTAGGACTCTAAATGGTTAAAGTCTAGTTTCTTAAGCGACCGGGGTTTAATTCTGACTTATGTTGTTGTTCATAGGTTATCAGACCCACTCTAATCTTAAGTCTATCCGGGAGCACTCAGGCAAGTTTTCTACCCGTTATACTGTTGTTGTGATGTATACATATGTATATGCATTATCTTGTGATAGATGCATGATGGTTAATTAGCAAATTCTTGCGGTATATTGTAGCATGTGATATGGTATATATGCATGCCTGTTTCGTATTCTTGATACATATATCTGTTGATTCAGTTGATAATACTTATGCTAGAGATAAGCGGTAAATTGCATATACTCTTAGTATAGGGGACCCCAAGGTGAACTTTTTCTAAAACCGGGAGTCGATGTTCCCGATTATATTATATATATATATTGATATAGTTTTCAAAACTATTAATCGAATAAGGTTTATTCGATAACTTTATTTTATTTAATGAATATTATTTTGAATATTCATTCGAGGGCTTATGACTCCGTTGATTTTATTATTGAATATTATTTTGAATATTCATTCGAGGGCTTATGACTCCGTTTATTTTATTAATGAATATTATTATTTGAATATTCATTCGAGGACTTATGACTCCGATTAACTACTAATTATTATTCTTTATTTTATTAAGGAATAATGTGTCGATAATCAAACTCACTTTTGATTATTCAAATAAAGATAGTACTTTCGTATAAGTATATCTTTGGTTATTTAATATTCATTGCAAGTATAAGTTTTAAAACTTCTACTTCAATTATTTTTATAAAGATTATTCTTTATGAGGATATTATTTAAATAATAATATTCAGATATTTCCTAATATATCGGGACTGATTTATTTTAGTAAATCAGCATCACTCCAAACATTCCAAAAATTGTTTTGTGAGTCTTCAAAATGATTTTAAAAGTTAGAGCGGATCCCAAAACTCATTTATATTTAAGATCTTCCTTTCAAAGGGGATTTAAATACTCGTTCAAAACCTGAGGGATCCGGCTCTGTGGTGTGTTTTATATTCGCAACGAGGTTGCTATTTTGATAAAAGAGTTTTTGATTACTTACCCAATACTCGGGAAGTAAAATTATGGGAACAAGTTAATCCATTAACAGGCATCGTCTGGGAAATATCGGTGAGTTTTCCTTTCCAACTAGATACGACTTCTTGGTGGAGCCGTATTAACAAGTTTCTACTTGGGGAAAGTGGGGACGAGCTTTACGTTTCAGAGTCATGGATTTCATCTGAACTAGGAGTGGCGTAAGTGGTCGAGTGGCGCCGGCCCAGCCTTATTATATTGGCCCAAATGGCCTGGAAGTTCCGCAAGACGGTACATTCCTTAGGAGTCCAGTGTTCGGTTGACAAGTAAATCCGACAGGTTCTCCTCTACATATAGAAAATGGTGGGGTTGCACTACTACGACTGATCATCGTAAGTGGTCTTCCTGGCGCAGCAAACTCCCGTAATGAGTTCATCATCCAATTGGATATTTCTGCAACACTACCCAGAGCACTTCGATAGAAAGGCTACGGTTGGGCGATTGTTGAGTGTTGGCAGGGTCAAGTTTTCAAAATGATGTTTGCATCAAATGAAGTAACTCGTAACTTCATTTTATTTTGATGATATTTTAAAGATTGATTCTATACAAATTTTGTCTTGTAGCTTAATCTATTGGATGAACTATTTATACATTGAATGGTGGTAGTTCAAGTAGTATTCGGAAAAGATATAAGTATATTGGAGTATCTTGTAACTTCATCTTTTAAACTTATATTTAGTTAATGATTATCTTCTGCATGTCGAAGATTTTCAGAAAAACGTTGAGACAAGGTTAGATATATGAGATCACCTTGCAACGATATTTTTATACAGTTATAAACTGGAACTCTGTGGATGTTATACATGTCAGAGGATTTCAAAGATTATGAAAAGTATATATGTATATATATACTGAATATTTTGTGACTTGGTCGCGTTAAGATATCAGCTTGGTTCATTTCTTTTGACCAAGACTTTCATGAGTACTATGAGAATGCTCATATATTGTTAATCATTATACATATTATTTTGGTGGGCTTGTTGCTCACCCTTGCTTTCTTCTTTCATCACACAACATCAGACAGAGAAGATGAACAGGACCAAGCTCCCAATTCGCGAGCGGATAGGAAACGTTCCGCAGTTTTCTATAGGCATTGATGTCGCTGTAGCTGAGGTAGGAACTACCAATAGGCTAGGCTTTCAACTTTTGATGTACCAGACTTATGTATCTTTATCAATTGTAATAATGGCAAAGAAATGTAAATTTATTCAGAAACCCTTTTAAGGTGTAATGGCATATAATTTTGGAATAAAATGACTCGTGTTATTTTGGATATTCATCTCTGAGACTATAACTTGTGGTGTGTGTGTTTATTGTGGGGTCACAGTACAGAGTAGTTGATTGTTTATTAAGATTGGGTGTTATTAAGGAAAATGGAACTCGTGACAACCCGGATCCCCGACCCCGGATTTGGGGGTGTTACAGAAGCCATTATGGGGAAACTCAACATACCACTACCTGCCTTACCTGAACAAATTAGGCCAGAAATTCCAATTCCCCTGCTCATGCCTATTCCCAAGACTAAGGAGGAGATTGAGGATAGAATTCAACAGTCCAGGGATGCTAAATCTAAATCTACAGAGCCTGTGAAGGTTGGTCAAAGCTCAAGTGCTCAAATTGATGTTGGAAAGGAAAGACTTCAAAGGGTTGCAGGAGGACCCAATCAAGATAAGGAATTTAATGACCTTCTTGCAGCACTGAGAGTGTCTCTTCAAAACAACTATATGGCCTGCAAGAAATCTTTGGGCAAAAACATAAATTTCATAAGGGCAGTAGTAGTGAAAGTTGATAATTTTCTAGAGAAAAGGATTGTCATGAACATCAATGATGGTGGTGTGGACAGGTGTCTCCAGGCGACTCTTCCATATCTTCAAACTTTAAGAGCATCTGAACTAGATGTAATGATTGACAGAGTAAATCCAGTTATTCAAAAAGACACTCAACTTCTACAAGAGCTCAAAAAGGCACAGATAGAAGCTTTTCCAGAAGCCTATCTATATCCACACAATGGAGTAGTGTATGTATGTCCATCAACCAAGCAAGCCAAGCATCATATTATTTCTAAGCATTGTGTCAGATCGAATATGAAGATAATCATGACTTTACGGTCTAATCTGAAGCACAAAAGGAACAAAAAGCAGGAAGATGTGGAGATGATAAAAAACTTGGATAAATATGTTGTAAATCTTAACACAATACAGCCAAATACTCGGTTCAATTTAAGGAAAGATGAGGATGATGAGAAGAAAGATGATCAAAAACCTTATGGCTCAAATCCAAGTCAATCCTCAAAGGTAACTGGTAGCAAGGATAAGAAGCAAGAAGAGAAAAAGGATAAGGATAAGAAGAGAAGAAGTGAAAGGAGAAGCAAGAAGAATCATGATGGCTCAGAACCACATCAATCATCCCTAAAAATCCAAACATCTCAAGCTCAATCCTTAAAGCCAACAATCTCAAACATCAAACCACCTCAAACCTCTAAGCCCGAGTTTCTATACAAACAAACTGCAAACACCTTTCTTAAAACACCAATCACCTCAAACAAAACCTATCTCAAGAAAATCACAAACCTACCTTTAGACAAGCCTTCACTCAAAATCAATTACAAATCTGTTGGGAGGAAACCTAAGAAAGTCAAGCTTACGGAAAAATTAGAAGTCACTGAAAGGGCCCTCTGGAATTGTTTCAAGCAAAATGACTTTCTACCTTTGAATTAGTGCATTTCAGATGAAGATTATTTTCAAAACTAGCTGAGGAAATAGTTAGAGTCTGGTTTATATCTTTAAAGGAAGTCGGAATTTATTATGTAGATGGGTCCTTCACATTTCTTGGTTGTGCTTTAATGGATTCTCTCTCTCCCATAGAAATCAAGAGAGTGATAAGCTTGCTAAAAGATAAGGATACTGCTATAAGAGCATGGAGATCAGTTTTGGATAAGTGGTTAATTGAAAGGGAAGAAAGAAGAAAAAGAAATGAGGCTGAATATGAAGAAAGAAAGAGAAAGTATAATGAAGAGATTGAAATACTCATGAAAAGATCAAAAGAACTCAAGGCCAAAGGAATAAGCAGAATTTCTAAAGATGGAAAGTTTCTAAACATCAAAGCTGGAAAATCTCAAGATTTAGGATTGATTTACTAGACAGTGGTTATCCAAAGACAGACAGGATCAAACTTGTAGATCTCTAAGTGGGACACCTATTGTAGAAGAACTTGAAATTCTTGTTTACTTAAATGACCTCATTAGGGAAGAAGCAGAAGCAAAAATACTTTTTACCTGATGCTTGTAACCATTTAAACTTTGTAAATCTCCAAATGTATAAATGTTGTAATTGTGTCAATTTTGATGTATTAATTTTATTTTCCATTATAACTTGGGGTTAGTCTTGTTAACATACATGAATTTGTGTTACAATCTTCTCACAAATTGGGGAAGATTGTTGTGCAAGATATACCTGTACAATAACAAGACTAAGTCAATTTGACAACCCTAAGTAAGTTGTATTGTAATCTTAGTTTGCATTTTGTACTTGTATCATTTAAAGTCTGTAAAAATGTCAAAAGAGCGGACTGGAGTCTTTTTCCTTAAACAGTATCAAGCCTAAGAATTCTATCTGGAAGAAGATCAAGAAGATCATGTCTCAGAAGAATTATGAAGAAGTTTGGAGTTGAATAAATCTGTTTTGAGAAAAATATTCTAAGTCAAGATCTCTACAAGTCACAGATTTAGTGTTATAGAGAAGTCATTCGAGGACTCCAGAATGACTTATAGAGAACTCGGGAAAGCTACTAGAGAACTCAGAGATATCGACAAGACTAATTGAAGACATGAAGACTGGAGATATCGACAAGACATTTCTTTACTAGAGAACTCAGAGTTATCGACAAGCCAACATTCATTAGAGAACTCTGAGTCATCGATAAGTCAAATTTCACTAGAGAACTCAAAGATATCGACAAGTCAAAATTCACTAGAGAACTCTGAGTTATCGACAAGTCAAATTTGACTTGAGAACTCTGAGTTATCGACAAGTCAAAAAGTCACTAGAGAACTCAGAGATATCGATAAGCCGAAGTGAAGATATGAAGATGAGAGATCTCGATAAGCTAAATTCTCTTGTGGAGAACTCAGAGTCCTCTACAAGTCAAATCAACTATGGAATATTAGAGATCTCGATAAGTCAATATACTTATCGAGATGTCAAGACCTCTATATGCCTAACTGGAGATCTCGAGGTAAAATCTCAAAATACAAATTGCAAACCAGTTCAATATCCAAGATTAACAATTAACAAACAATCCAACCAGTTGGATTGACAAGTCTACAAAAAATAGCTTGAAGAGTGTGCAAGATCAAGGGTGAAGATAAAATGACAAAGAAAGATCAAAGTTAACACAGTATGCAAAGATATGCTAAGCTAGAAATGGAAGATATACTTATCCTAAAATGGAAATAATAAATGACAGTTTACTAAAGTAAATATCATGTCTTATTATACACTGTGTAAACCGGCAGTTAACTGTGATATAAAGTTAACACTGGTCCTTTGTTAGTAGTAATATTTTAGATAAGAAAATCTTGTATTTCTCTCAAGAAAGAAGCTAAGCTCTTTATCAACAAAGAGCCTAGATAAAACATTCTTAATTTTAATATAAAATTAAGTGAGTTTTGAAAGATATGTGTTCACTGTTATTGCTTGTTTAAATTCAGTATTAACACATATCACTGCAAGATTTACATTTACTTTTTTCAAACCATAAATACTTCAAGAAAAGCATAAAAACACAAAAACATATTCACCCCCCTGTGTGTAATTCATTACCTAACAGTCAAGCGGATCTTTCAATCAGTTTTTGGGATTATGCTCTAGAAACGGCTGCAGATACACTTAACCGAGTTTCAACAAAAGTGGTTCAAAAGGCTCCATATGAGATATGGACTGAGAAAAGTCATAGCATATCATTTATGAAAATTTGGGGACGTGAAGCGTTAGTGAAACATTTAGCCTCTGACAAGCTTGGACCACAATTAGATAGATGTTATTTTGTGGGATACCCAAGTGAGACTAAATGGTATAGTTTTTATAATACTTCCGAGAATAAAATGTTTGTTACTCGGACCGCCGTATTTCTTGAGGGAGAACTACTTTCTAAGAAAACCAGTAGGAGGACAATACATCTCGATGAAGATCGAGAACCACATGATAATATTGAACCCGAGTTGAAACAAGATCAGGATGTAAATTAAAATGTTGAAAGTAATCATGTTCAGGAAACACAGGTTTCTCATAGATCTGGTAGGATTCACCATGAGCCCAAGGGGAATTATGGATTTCTCTTGACTCAAGATGGTGATGTGATGCTTACGGATAATGATGAGCATCTCACCTACCAAGATGCTATGAACAGTATAGACTCCGAGAAATGGATGGAGGCCATGAAATCCGAGATGGAATCCATATATCAAAATAAAGTATTTACTTCAGTTGATCCACCAACATGGATGGTAAAGTACATACCTATAAGGCGCGACTAGTGGCAAAAGGTTTCAAATAAGTTCATGGTATAGACTATGATGAGACTTTTTCACTAGTTGTTGTGGTCAAGTCCATCAGGATTTTGCTAGCAATAACTACTTACTTTGACTATGAGATTTGGCAAATGGATATCAAAACCGCTTTCTTATATGGGAGCCTTAAAGAGGATGTATATATGATACAACTTGAGGGTTTTGTCGATCCAAAGTTTGCTAAGATGGTCTGTAAGTTGCTTTTATCTATTTATAGATTGAAGCAAGCCTCAAGGCGATGGAATATTCATTTTGATGAAATGGTCAAAGAGTTGGGTTTTATTCAAAATGAAGATGAACCATGTGTTTGCAAGAAGGTTAGTGGGAGTTATGTGATATTCCTAGTATTATATGTGGATGACATATAATAAATAAGGAATAACATATCTTCTCTATAGTCTGTTAAGACTTGGTTGAAAAATAGTTTCTTGAAGAAAGACTTAGGTGATGCTACCTATATATTAGGGATCAAGATCTATAGAGATGGATTGAGGAGATTAATCGGCCTAAATCAAAGTACATACATTGATAAAGTATTGTATCATTTTAGGATGCAGGAGGGAAAAAAAGGATATGTTTTGATGTCTCATGGGATAGTGATCTCAAATGATAATTTCTCCTAGATCATTAGATGATAAGGGCCGTTTGAGAAAGTTCCATATGCTTCAGCAATTGGATCTATAGTGTGTGCAATAATATGTATTTCGTATGCTTTAAGCATGACGAGCAGATACTAGTATAATCCAGGTAAAGGTCACTGGATAGTTGTCAAAAATATTCTTAAGTACTTAAAGAGGACTAAAGATTTATGTTTTGGTGTATGGAGAAGATAGGGAACTGGTTGTAAAGGGTTACACTAGTTCTAGTTTCTAAACCTAATTTTTGGACAGACAAGGATGATTATGTGTCTATGTCGGGTTTGTGTTTTGTCTAAATATAAGTGATGTTAGGTTGAATAGTTCACACCAAGAATATTGATGCTTCTATAATGGAAACCGAATATATTGATACTTTTGAAACAACCAAGGAGACTGTTTGAGCATGTGCTTAGGCGATATCACCTTATTAATGAGATAAATGATTAAGGAGATATATATATATAAAGTGCAGAGTAATGATAATGTTGCAGACCCACTCACTAAGGCTATGTCGCAGCAAAAGCACGATGGTCATACTAGTTCGATGAGTATTAGATACATTAGTGATTGGCTCTATTTCAAGTGGGAGAGTGTTAGTGTTTATGCCCTATAGACAACACTATAATGTTTTAGTTTAAACATTTGGATTATTAATGTTTATGTTCTATCGATTATTCCCTTTATAATTTATTACGTCTTAATTTACTGCGATATAAATGTTAGATTAATAAATGTCCTTGGAATATGATATGAATTATATATCTCTAAGTACGTGACTTAGAAATGTGATTATGAGAATAGTATCAATATTCCTAAAGGTCCCTAGTCGAGTATTATTATTAAAGGATAATAATAATGCAATAAGACTGATATGTTTGTTGACTGATGATCACATCTCATTGATCAGTATAGTGATACTAAAGTAAAAAACATGGGCATATGTAAATGTACATAGTGTTGGACATACACAATGTGAGATTTCACATGTCTGTTGTGTCATAAGTAATTCTCATAGTGATAATGAGGTAATGGTCCTTAGACCTGAAGTCATTATATTTCTAAACGAGAATTAATATACTTTAATTCCTTTAAAAGTTATCCTTGACCGGGTAATGATAAAAGTGGACATTGGGTATATTATGAATCGTATGAGAAATATGAAAGATCTAGATAGGATTTAACCCTTTTATGAGTGATATTATTGGCCTTTGTGTAAGCTAGACTATGAAATGCGTGGCCACGCTAAAATGTTAATTTGATATGATAGTCTACTCATTGATCAAGGAAACTTGGATTAAACTATGATGAGGATGACATATTACATGCCTCTAGTTTAAAATAGTACGAGAGTCTAGAACGGAAACAAAGAACATGGTAAATAAAAGGAACAGCCTAATCCAAGCAACTAATGGTCAAGTCCCCTAGAACTCATCCTAAGCCTCCTCATCAGACTCCTCCTCGGGTTCCTCCCCGGACTCCTCCTCACGGGTCCTTGCGAGATCAGGGGTAGTGTCCTCACGTAGCATCTTGACCACACTCCCAAGCTCATCCACTATCGTCTGCACAGTAATCTGACTGGTCCGGTCGTGATATACGGGCATCTCCTCCAATCTTGATGTGGCCACCTGGATCAATGATTCGAGCCTTGAAATGGTTTTCGCCTTAGGTCCGCTACCCATCTCTTGCTTACTTGCATAGACCTCTTCAAGACGTTCCATCAGCCTGACATATTTTCCTTGGAGAAAGTCATGATGCATCCTTAAGTCAGCATAGACATAGAAAGCAATTGTGTCGCTCGACAGAATCGAAGATGATGAGTGCGCACGTTGTTGCCAAGTAATATATATATATATATACAAAGGTTAGATACGGTTTACTCGAATATCGCGCATTAGCACTCCCGATATTATATTATATACTCATACTTCCTATAGTCTTAATTGGGCTGTCCAGGGACTATAAACCTGGCTCTGATACCAAACATGTCATACCCCAAACTAATAACACACACACACACAATAAATGTGAACCCTAATTATATTACAAACTTATAAGTCCAAAAGATAATAATAATACGATTACAGAATCGACCAAAATAATAGCAATCCTGAGATCTTTACAAGTTCAGAGTTTGGAACAACCCTTCTAACTAATACCATAATTACATGCTGGCGGATATTGCCTATATATATTCTACCTGCGCCCTCAAATGGTCTTCACCCTGCCTACCGGTTGTCTTACGGGCGGTCTGCTTGGTAAGAACCATGATTGCTAGCTGTAGAACAGGGTTAAATACAAGAAAATGAGCTAAAATGCTCAGCAAGTACTAACAGTTCTACTATACAATGCATTATCTCAAAATCATGGGTTCATGATTCAAGAGGTTATAGATGCTTAAGAAAAATGACAATAAGAAACATGAAGTTATAATATAAGATCATGGTAGAATCATAACAATCGAAATATGGCATATGATATCATGGCATCAGGCAATCATGTTATAAATATCAAATCATCAGAATCATTTTAGGACGCTACGGATTACAGCCGATAATCAGCCGTGAAGTAATCCTGAACCGCACTGGGTTCTCAAATATAATGGGATCCCTAGGCTATATGTGAGCCTATCAATAAGTGTGAAAAGGACTTGCATCTAGTCCAATCCACTAAGTCAAGAAAACATTTAATTTTTAATGATTTATAACATGGATGCCGGGAAAGATTTGGTATCATTTTAATGGAATTGTAACTAGAGAATTCAAGTTCACTAATGAGGTTCGCTTTAGGGAATTTGATAGAGGGTTTAGTATTCACGGTATAATGGATAGGGAATGTTTTGAGGGTAAGGTACTAACAAGATCATGAGATATTAATGGAAGTATTCGAATTAATTAATGACATGGTGATTATTACAACTAAGCATTCACGAAGGAAGTATATAGACTTGCAATAAATTGCCAAAAATTATAAGCATAAGAAAGTAGTAACTTGCCAACAATTATAAGTATAAGAAAGTATTAACTTTCCTTCCAATAGTTCTAAGATTATTCGATCTTGACGGCACGAGCCTTCCCCTTCGCTTCGGAACCTACACATTATATTAACTTCATTACTATTCACCCTTTACACCTCATACACCTATAAGCTCCTAGACTCACTATTACCTTTATCATAACTATTATTACACAAGAACTTATAATTATAAGAATATACATAACTTAATCATATGCAATTCAAGTAATCTACATAGTCACATAATCACATAACGGCATGGCATATACTACTAGTTATTTATACTATAATATCACCTAAAAACCTAAGCACATAAGCAAGTAACACATAAGAACTATTATTGACATTAACTTAACCCTAAAGATGATGTGCAACACTCGGACTCTTCGCCTCCAAGTCCCAAATACAACGAATACCACTAAAGCTTCCTAATGCCACTCGAAAGGTGCTCTCGGGTTTCTTGGTGGAAATGGGGTGTCTCCACCTTGGGCCTTCACTCTAATTCACTTCCTACAGGTTGTTAAGACACTAAACTAAATTCTAAAGTTGGTGAGACTCAAAGGCCTCACTCCTATAGGCTTACAAAATCAATACTCGCACTAAGGTTCCTGCTAGCACCAGTTTGCACGTCATGTGCTCCTTGGCCGCAATCTAAACTTCTACCCGGGGCATTCTAACAAAACCAATTCTTATGGTTTCTTAAGACCTAAACCTATCTCTCAAACTTGGTTTCAAGCCAAGGCCTCACTTGGGCCTCTCTAGGCCTCTGCCCAAAGTCGATATTATCCAGCCTCCCTCGAAAACACTCTACTCTGTTTTTACTCACATAAAACTCACTTTTATCACTCAATTTTTAATTATAATGGTTTATTAAGCTTCCGAAGGATGTACTACACTTATTTAAGCCAAGGCCCCGTGAAGTCCTAGCCTATGGCATGGTTAAAGTCGACCAAAGTTCAAGCTTACGCAATTCTGCCCTGTTCAGAGTTACTCTCGGAAATGTGTATGTGTACCTACCTAAATGCAAGTTTTTCAACGAATCAAAGCCACTGGACTCAAGTACAACTCAAGTCCTAACTCCAGTAAACTCAGGCCTAACAAGGCCTCACCAAAACTCACCTAAAACAGCCTATACTTATGGTGAAAAATTCTGCTACAAAGTGCCTAGCGTACCTCATTCGATCTTTACTCCCATATCAACACCAAAGCCAACATGAAAGACCACAAATCTATCCTATAGTGTACACAACCCTATTAACTATCATTATATGGAAAAATTCGAGCATAAACCTAGCCATAAAAACCATTTACTGAGGCAAAAACAGAGAGCATAGCAGAGCAAATTTTACATATGAAATTTTAAGCAAATATTCAAACCAAAAACACATGGTATCAACTTGATGACTACAAAATTTGATCATAATTTATCAAGGCACATATCATACTAGCATTTTAGAGCAAAAACCGTGGCATGTATTGCATAAAAACTCAAATTTAGATCACATAGCACATTTATCCGATATACTAATTATTCTACAACATGCAAGTATAACTTCAACTTTTTAACGTAAAAATCATGGCATGCAAGGAAGGAAACTTGGTAAAATACATCTTATAAGATCATAAGTTCTTTTAAAAGTCACATGCAAAGTCTCTTTCTTCTTGAAAACAAACAAAACTATCACACAAACAACAAAAATCCATTCGGCTCCTTGGGAGTCATTGCCGAATGCTTGAGGCCAAGATTATGGCTTGAAAATGGAAACAAAATACTTCATCAAGACCATCTCTTGCTCAAGTTTTATGAGCCATATTGAAGGGATTTTAGCACATAAACACAACGAAAACGTATATTTAAATCTTAAAAAAACCGAAACCCTCCGCAGGATCCATGCGAAAAATGATATTTAATTCGTAGTTCAGTATGTTTACCTTAAGAAGCTTTACGTTAATGGAAAGATGGAGGTCTTTAATAGCGATCCAAGAACGATGAACGGAAATCCCTAGCAGCTGCTCCTCAAGTGTGAAGCACTCCACCGGTATCCACCAAGAGTACAATGTGATGGAGGAGGAAGAGGTTGAGAGAATTAGTTGCCTCCCTCTTGTTCTAATTTAGAATTAGGGTTAATTATTTGGGTTGAGGCAAATAGGGTTTATAATAGTATATTTATAGGCAAAATTTTCAGCTAAAAATTTTCCCATAAAATATTATTATTATTAACCCTTTATTATTCTCATTAATAATTAAAACACCTTTTAATTATTAATCCTTTTTCTAAATACTTTAGAAAAATAATTCTCTCACTTGATTTAATTTCCAAAATTAAATTCTTAATTAATAATATTAAGAATTAATTAAATCTCATTTAATCAATTATTAAATCTGCTAATTAATTATTTATTTCACAAATAAATAATTACCAGCCATTATTAATTAATTCCTCCACCATTAAATCATTCTCTTTTATGGTGTGACCCTGTAGGTTCAATATTAAGCCGGTAGTAGAAATAAATAATAATAAAACTATTTTATCATTATTTATATAAATTTTCTAATTCATTAGATATGATTAATTAATAAATTAATCATATTTATTCTACATCGTGAGGGATACTTCTCAGCATATCGCAACTATCCGGATAATATGAATCACTGCTTAGAATACCAAGAACATATTCAGTGAGTAGTTACCGTACAATCAATTCCTTCTACCCTGCAATGTCACGATTAAATACAAGGCATGGAACTTGTGTCAAGCCTATCTTATTTAATCATTTGCTTTCACATTCACTATGCTTAGTTATATTTAATGTAAATTAGAAACTCCTTTCTAATTTCATTCACTCTGGCCAGAGATTCCTGAACTAGCATAAGTGGATCATCATTGAATATTCTCTTCCTTCACTGGAAGGGTTAGATCCTTTATTGATCATACACTATCTTCGTGTACAAATTCCTATACCCAGTAGAGCCCTAATAATTGTCCCTGGAGACTAAGAACTAAACCAAAGCATAGTTCAGTGTACACAAGATGACTATGATGACCTCAAGTCTAAGGATACTTGTACAACTATCACTATGTGAACAACTGCTGACACGTGAGTGAACTCCATCAGTTGTTCAGCTGTGTGAGTCATGTTCAGTGAACTTATTCTATAATAAGCACCTACATACTAGCTATAGTGTCACCACACAAATTTCTATGAGAACAGACATCCTTCATAATGAAGCAAGCATAGTATGTACCGATCTTTGCGGATTACTAATTACCAGTTAGTAATCCTACGACAGGAAATATTTAAGTTTAGAGTTATCATCTTTTAGGTCTCATTATTATGATCTCATCATAATCCATAAAAAGCTTTACTCTAAACTATGGTATATCTTATTTAAACACTTAAATAGATAAAGCCCGCAATAAAACCAAAACAAGTCTTTTATTAATATCAATGAAATCAAAACATATTACATAAAAGTTATTCCTAAATCATCATACATGAATGGACTTAGGACACATCTCTTTCAATCTCCCACTTGTACTAAAGTCAATCACTCTGGTATCTAATACCCATCTTGTCTTTATGACGATCAAAGTGACTTTGAGAAAGTGGCTTTGTGAGTGGGTCTGCTACGTTGTTATGTGTGTCAACTCTCTTGATGTCTCCTCTTTCAATACAATACAAGAAATGTTACTGCGCTCCCACTAACCTTTTTGAGATACATGGTTCACCTATGTTTTTGATAAAACCAAACTCTTTGATTGTCTCATCAAAACGGATGTTCTATCTACGAGAAGCTTGCTTTAAACCATATATGGTTCGCAGCAGCTTACACACTAGGTGTTTATTTCCCTTGGAAAGAAAACCCTCTGGCTGCGTCATATACACTTCCTCTTCAAGTTTCCCATTGAGGAAGGCCGTTTTCACGTCCATTTGCCAGATCTCATAGTTGTAGTAAGCAGCAATCGCAAGCAAAATCCGAATTGATTTTAACAGGGCTACAGGCAAAAAAGTTTCATCAAAGTCAATCCCTTGCCTTTGTCTGAATCCTTTTGCCACGAGCCTGGCCTTATAGGTCTCCACCTGCCCATCTGCTCCAATCTTTCTTTTGTATACCCACTTGCACCCAATAGGCTTAACACCTTCAGGCGCCTCAACCAGAGTCCATACTTGGTTGGTATACATAGATTCCATTTCGGATTTCATGGCACTATGCCATTTCTCTGAGTCAACACTACTCATAGCCTCATTATAGGTCACAGGGTCGTCATCATCAATGATTGACAACTCATTGTCATTCTCAATGACAAGGCCATAATACCTCTCAGGTTGGCGAGACACTCTCCCTGACCTACGAATGGGTTGTTCCACAGAAGGTTGTTCAGTCTGAACAGGTGTTTCCACTTGATCCGTAGTAGTTTGTGCTTCTTGAACTTCATCAAGTTCAATTTTGCTCCCACTGTTTCCTTTAAGGATAAACTGCTTTTCCAAGAAGGTAGCATGTCTGGAGATAAACACCCGATGATCGGTGTAAAAGTAATACCCTAAAGTCTCTTTAGGATATCCCACAAAATTACATTTTACAGATCGAGATTCCAGCTTATCTGGGTCAACTTTCTTGACATAAGCTGGACATCCCCAAATCTTAACGTGTTTAAGACTCGGTTTCCTTTCTTTCCATATCTCATATGGAGTTTGAGGAACATATTTGGAAGGCACCTTATTCAGTAAATATGCTGAGGTTTCCAATGCATAACCCCATAGGAATACTGGAAGCTTCGCATAGCTCATCATGGACCAAACCATGTCTAACAAAGTTCGATTTCTCCTTTCAGATACCCCATTCAACTGTGGAGTATATGGAGGAGTCCACTGGGAGACTATACCATTTTCTTTGAGATAAGCTAGAAACTCTCCATTCAAGTATTCACCACCTCGATCTGATCGAAGAGTTATAATACTATGTTTGGTTTGTTTCTCCACTTCATGTTTATATTCTTTTAACTTTTCAAAGGCTTCAGACTTGTGTTTCATCAAATACACATATCCGAATCTAGATCGATCATCTATGAAAGTAATGAAGTATGAAAATCCACCCATGGCTTGCGTAGATATTGGTCCACATACATCTGTGTGTACCAATCCTAGCAAATCTGCAGCACTCTCTCCATGTCCACTAAATGGAGATTTGGTCATTTTACCCAATAGACAAGACTCGCATGTAGGATATGATTCAAAATCAAAGGGGTCAAGTAACCCTTCCTTATGCAATGTCCGCAGTCTATTTTCACTAATATGACCTAGCCTACAGTGCCATAAATAGGTCAGATTTTCATCATCTCGTTTTCTTTTATTAGTTTGTTCCATCTGAAGTAAATCATGCTCTACGTCACATACATACAGACCATTATTTAAAATACCATGTCCATAAAGAACATTATCTCTAAGAATAGAACATTCATTATTCTTAATAATAAATGAAAACCCATCCAAATCCAACATAGGAATAGAAACAATATTCCTCACAATAGAGGGAACGTAATAATAATTATTCAGAATAATAGTCTTGCCCGTAGGCATATGTAAACTAAATGATCCTACAGATATGGCCGCAACCCTTGCTCTATTGCCCATACGTAGAATCACCTTATCTTTTTTAAGAGTCCTACTTCCCTTTAGTCCTTGCAACGAATTGCAAATATGAGAACCACAGGCGGTATCTAATACCCAAGTAGAAATTTAACCTAGTGACATATTAACTTCGATCATGAACATGCCTGAATCAGAAGCGGTAGTCTCACTACCCTTCTTCTTCTTCAATTCTGCAAGGTAAACCTTGTAGTTCCTCTTCCAGTGCCCCACCTTGTTACAGTGAAAGCAAACAGCTTTGCTCTTGGGGTCTTCAGCTTTTTGTGGAACCGGATTTTTCTCACCTACTTTCTTCTTCTTGGAAGGGTTCTTCTTCCTTTTCTTAGGATTGGAACCTTCACCAATTAGAAGAATAGAACTCTTCTTAGGGGGGAATTCGATTCCGCAGTCTTCAACATGTTGTGGAGTTCAGGCAGGCTGATATCCAGCTTATTCATGTGAAAGTTCACAACAAACTGCGAGAACGAACTCGGAAGTGATTGCAAGACCAAGTCTTGGCTCAGCTCCCCATCCATGGCAAAACCAAGTTGTCCAAGACGTTCAATCAAATTGATCATCTTAAGTACATGGTCATTCACAGATGATCCCTCAGACATCCTACAACCGAACAGTTCCTTCGATACTCATATCGAGCTATCCTCCCTGCCACATCATACAACTCTTGTAGATGCATAAGGATAGTGTGAGCATCCATATGCTCATGTTACTTCTGTAGCTCAATGTTCATGGAAGCTAGCATGATGCATTGAGCAACATTTGCATCATCTATCCACTTACGATACACAACATGTTCGTCATTATATGCATCACTAGCAGGTTCAGTAGGCTTAGGTGAGTCAAGCACATATTCCAGCTTCTCAACCCTGAGAACAATTCTCAAGTTTCGAAGCCAGTCAGCAAAATTAGGACCAGTCAACTTGTGAGCATCTAGTATACTCCAGAGTGATAGTGCAGAAGACATAACGAATATAGTAAATCTGTAAATGATGAACACATAACAACACTTAGCAAATATTCAATTTCATTTCAAGACACTATATGAATCGGGTCTTTATTCATAAGTGGCTCCCACTAGTTTATCTAATTTATACAACCCCTAAGTGAAAATTAAGCATTCATAATACTAGTGGGAATAGGGATCCTACATTCCATCACACAACCTCGGCTGTAGCATGAAACGTCATGTGATGTTCAATAGGCAGACAACTCTTGTCAATTACATATTATGTTATTCACTAATAAAACTTTAGCCTCTTGAATAATTGAGTCACGGCTGTAGCACGATAAACTCAATATTCGAAGTCAAGTCTAACCCAACATTTCGTACAATTGAATCAGTCTCCAACGGCCCATGGCTGTAGCACGTAACAACCTTTAGATTATAATTCAATGTACACATCTCTATGTAATAGACAAGTATTTCTTATTTCGAAATCAAAGTCCTCGGCTGTAGCACGAAACGACAATGATTTAAAAATAAGAACCACTTTCTATCATATTTGTAATAACCCCAAAATTTTGAACTTTTTGTAACCCTTATGAATAGTGTTTTTGCTGATATTTCTGAACAAGAAAACTTTTCATGCCACACTATGTAGGGGTTCTTATATGGATATTCTAGGATTTTATTGGTACTCTATATGATATATAAGTATATGTAAAGATCGCCAGAATCCAAATCCGAACACTTTGATTTTCCCGAAAATTCACCAGATATCGAAAGAATTGAGTATAAGGTAACAGGATAAAAAGGATTTAAATTCGAGGATTTTAATAGAGGATCATAAAAAGGAAAATAATGTATTGAGAAAGGTTAAGGAAACCTAAGTAATAAGATCCCGGGTATGATCCCTCAAACGATAAACGAAAACGAAAGTTAAGCGAACCGTATAACAGATCAGCGGTCATTAGCCAAATAATTAAAAGCTAATCAAAGAGATTAGAGGGGATGATGTCATCAAACCAATGAGAAGAGGGCAAGTAAGGGATGATGACATAACAAGGTGACATAAGGGGGAAGGAGGTGTGGTTGATTTAAAACCACACAAAGTTCATGGTTAAAAAGGTAATTAACCAAAATCAAGCTAAATACAACTAACCAACAATCATTTCACCCAAAACACAAAGATAATTTCATTTTCTTCACCTTGCTCTCGGCTTCTTCTTCTTTTCCAAAGCAAGAAAGTCAAAATCATAGTTCCAAGCTTTGTTAAATTACAAGGTAATTATCTAAGACTCCTTATGCATAGTTATGAATATCCTATAAGTTTGAGCTCCTAAATCATCCACAATCTCTTCCTAAAAATCATGGAAGAAGATGGTGAATAGTGTTTTTCAAGAACTAAAATTTTTGTTCTTGAAGTTTTGTTTAGATTAAGCTTGGATAAGGACTTTAAGGATGATTCCAAGCCATTCTCTTGATTCTCCACTCTCCAAGGAAGGTATAACCCCTCCAAACCCTAACTTTATTTGAGTAATTAGGTTTAGTTTTGTTTTTATAATTCATGAGAGGTTTGCTAGTTGTAAATGTAGAGATTAGTTGATTTTGTGAAGTTTTTGGAGTGGTAGTTCTTGGATTGTTGATTAATGAACTTAAGTGTAGTTAAATTCAAATTTAAGAATAAGTATAAATTGTTGATGTTGAGTTTTTGGGGCTGTTATGATGTAGTATGGATGGAGTTTTGATTGGGTTGTGATTGTGGATTGATTGTGAGTTGAATTGGAGTGTTTTAAATTTGGGAAATCGCGTAAATATAGTCGTCGTAATGTCCGATTTACTTTAGGCTGTTTTGTTCTTAACATTAGGACCCGAGAACTCCCTGCTAGGTTTTGACCATTACCATGATTAGATAGTTCATGTTACGAGCTTCGTTTTGATATGTGGTTCGTTTGATTCCGATGTACGGTTTAGGAGAAACGGTCGTTTTAAGTAACGACGTTTCACGAATGAACCATTACCCCTCGCCTTACTTTGAAACATAGGTTAAAGACCTTAAAAGACTAATTGGAGTATGAAACATTTATGTAAAGTGTAATAGGAAGTTGGTAAGATACTCGCGAAAGAATCGGCTTAAAACTCGTAATGGTTAATTTATTAAAAATGGTGGAGCCGAGGGTACTCGAGCGACTTAAGTGAATCGTTAAGCGCAAAACGAGCGTTAGAGTCTAAATTGGTTAAAGTATAGATTTATAAGTGACTTTGGTTTAATTCCAACTTATATGTTGTTTATAGGTTACCAGACTCGTCCCAAACCATTTGTAACCCCCAGTCGCTCAGGCAAGTTTTCTACCCGTATAACTGTTGTTGTGATGTATATGTGTATATGCATGATCTTGTGATAAATGCATATTTGTTATTAGCAAATTCTTGCGATATATTGTAGCATGTGATATGGTATATATGCATGCCTGTTTTGTATTCTTGATTTATATATCTGTTGGTTCAAATTCTTATTAGTTGCATAATACCTATGCTAGAGATAAGCGGTATTTGAGTATACCCTTAGTATAGGGGATCAAAAGGTGAACCTTTTCTAAAACCGGGAGGCGAGGCTCCCGAGTATTATATATATATATATATATATATATATATATATATATATATGAATATTTTTTAAAACTATTAATCGAATAAGGTTTATTCGATAACTTTATATTATTTAATGAATATTACTTGAATATTCATTCGAGGACTTATGACTCACTTTATATTATTTAATGAATATTACTTGAATATTCATTCGAGGACAGATGACTCCGCTTATATTATTTAATTGAATATTATTTGAATATTCATATGAGGACCTATGACTCCGATTATTTTCTGAAATGTATTCTTTATTTTACTAAAGAATAAGGTGTCGATAATCAAACTTATTTTTTTTGATTATTCAAATAAAGATAGTACTTTCGTATAAGTATATCTTTGGTTATTTAATACTCATTTCAAGTATAAGTTTACAACTTTTACTTCAATTATTTGTATAAAGATTATTCTTTAAGGGAATTTTATTTAAATGATAATATTCAGATATTTTCTAATTTATTGGGACTGATTTACTTTATTAAATCAGCATTACTCCAAACACTCTTTAAAGTGTTTTCGAGTCTTTAAAATGATTTTTAAAAAGTTAGAGCGGATCCCAAAACTCATTTCTTATATATTTAAGATCTTCCTTTTAAAGGGGATTTAAATACTCGCTCAAAACCAGAGGGATCTGGCTCTGTGGTGTATTTTATATTCGCAACAAGGTTGCGGTTTTGGTAAATGAATTGATTACTTACCCAACATTCGGGAAGTAAGTCCATCTATCGAGTCGGCATAAGCAACATGGGCTCAGTGGGCGTCCATGAAAGTGTAAGTGGCTCAGTGGGAGTCCATCAAATGCGTAAGTGGCTGAGTGGCAGTCCAGCATAAGGTCCTATTGCGACCAGGGTGATGACCAGTGGGGAATTCGTCCATCTACTAGTAGAAAAGGTTACTTATTGGTATCTTTGCCTGATCAGCAAGATAATGGGTTTATGCCACAATTCTTTTCCCTTCCAAAAATTTATTGAATGTTACAAACTCTGTTCATACTTTACATGACAGAGGTTTTCAGGAACTGTATAAAGAAGGTATATATGTGGATATATATATCGGAACTTAATGAAGTATATCATAACTTCATTTCCTTCAAATAATACTTCAAAGATTTAATCTATTCAAATCTTGTCTTGTAGTCTCATCTATGTGATGAACTGTTGAAAGCTCCTTATACCTTGAATAGTGGTAGTTCAAGTAGCTTTATAAATGATATAAGTATAGTGAAGTATTTGGTAACTTCATCCCTTGTTTTTGCTTATATCCAGTAAGTAATTATCTTGCACTTGATAAAGGATTCTAGTAAGTCATCCATTTAGATACTTGCATTATTGTTTACACTATATATTATCTTACGAGCTGTAATGCTCACTCTTGCTTTATTTCTTCATCACACAACAACAGTTAGGAAAGATGGCCAGACTCAAGCAGACCCAGCGCAAGAGCGTGGGAAGCGCCCCGCGCCTTCCCGTTTAGATCATAGCTGCTATAGCTGCAGAGGTAGATCTATCTGTAGATCAGACCTTCTACTTTTGGGAATCAATTATGTATAATTATAATTTATGGCAGATAATGTCAATTAATTGTAAACTTATCAAGTAATCATTTTGGGTTGTAATAACTTTTAAATTGTGGATTCAAAGACTTGTACTTATTTCAATTTCATCTCTGAGACTATAACGGGTTGTGGTGTGTGTTAGTGTGGGGTCATAGCATAAGATTAATTATTATTAATTAAGTGAAGTGATATTGTGGAAAGAAAGACCGTGACGACCCGGATCCCTGACCCTGGATCTGGGGGTGTTACATAAATAGTATCAGAGCTAAGCGTTATAAACCTCAGAGATGATGCGACGATATAATAATAAACTCACAAAGATAATAAGAACTCTTGCCAAGTTCATGGTCGGACTACTTAAAGTAGCGCTGACAGTTAAAACCCTTACGGGAACCCTTATAAGTATCATGATAGTAACTTATCTCGTTTAATGTGTAGGCGCATGAGATAGAGGACCCTGAGATGTTCGAGCGTGAGCATGATAAGGCACTGCTAGATGTCGAGGATCAGGAGGAGCCTGAGATGGAGGAGGATGAGGAGGACCCCTCAGAGGAGTCAGAGACAGAGGTCATTGCTATTTCAGATGAGGAGGACCCGGATGAGGTCCCAGTAGCTGAAGAGCGTGTCGGAGCTATGGTAGTGTACACTGGTACCCCTTTACCCACACTCCCGATGGTCAGAGCTCCTACCCCTCCACCACTATCTTGGATCCCCTATGATGACAGCTCAGAGACCCATACTTCCGAGCCTAGGCAGACCGAGGAGGCACCCCTAGCGGCTCCGGATTCACCACCTCTCGACCCTGCCCATAGGCAGTCTTTGTTAGCCCACGACTATGTTCAGGATGTATTGAGGACCCGAGTGGCTATTGCTGAGGCCCGGCTGGATGAGGCCAGGAGGGAGTTGGATGCGGAGAGGGCGGGTAGGCGTACCCGAGCTTATGAGACTAGGGCTGCTATACCCCGATCCTTGAGGAGGGAGCTGACGGGGATAGAGCTCATGTCCCGAGCGAGACTCAGATCGCTCCAGGGGGACAGGCATGGTAGGATCTCCAGGCGGCAGGCCGACTATATCTTCCGTCGTGCGATGGAAAGGGTATGGGAGCTGACCCGCTCCGGTGTGTGATTCAGGACTGACGATGGGATAGTCTAGTTGTCTAGTTAGTCGAGGCCTTAGTAAGAGCCAATTTTCCGGGATAGTTGACTTGTATATAGCATCCCTTTTTCTGACTAGACAGATAGACTATTGTGTATCACTTTTGGGACAGATGGCTGTAGCACTGTTGTACTTTTGACCAGATCAAACTATGTATTTCTCGCATTATGTATATATTTGTTTCCTTTCAGTTCAGTTCTTTAGTGACGAGATCACTGTTTTTATCATTATTATTACTGCACTTCTTATTAGAACTGTCATAATATAATAGAATTGCGAGATACATTTTTCCCATTATAGAACTGTGCAAGGCACAATGTTGTGTATGATTGTGACCTAACATGGAATTTCCCAAATATTTATCAGTATCATGCCGCCAAGAAAGATTGGGACTAGGGTGAACCCTGGATCTGAGGACCAGGGAAGCCATAACCAGGACGGTAGGAACCAGGAACACAGTGAAGAGGAAGATGAGGATTATGTGGAACAGGATGACTCCCTGTATGAAGAGGAAGAGGAAACATATGATGTTGAGGGATTTGAGATAGAGGCTGAAGAAGGAGAAACTGAGTTGAGCAACCAATACCAAACCCAGGCATGGATCCCATGGGCCAGTTCATGCAACTACTAAGGCAGAACTTGGAACGTCAACCCAACCCACCCCCTCAAGGAAATAACAATGTTGTGGCAAACTCTTTCAGGGCTTTTAAGTCCCTTAAGCCACCTGAGTTCCACGGATCAGCCGACCGAGTTGAGGCAAGGGCATGGTTAAAGGAAATGGAGAAATACTTTGAGATTCTGAGTACCGATGAGGCACAGAAGACTGTATTTGCTACCTACCTTCTGAAAGGAGAGGCTAACTACTAGTGGGAGGCCAAGAAAAACATGGAGACAGATGCTATTATAACCTGGGAGAGATTCAGTCAGTTATTTCTGGGAAAGTATTTCCCGAGGTTTATGGAAAACCAGATGGAGCTCAAGTTCTTGGAGCTAAAGCAGGATAATTTATCTGTAGCAGAGTACGAAGAGAAATTTACTGAGTTATCAAGGTTTGTGCCGGAATTTGTGAGCACCGAGGAAAAGAAAGCTAGGAGGTTTCAACAGGGACTGAAACCGTGGATTCAGAATAGGGTAGCAATCCTTGAGCTTACTGATTATGCCACTCTGGTGCAAAAAGCAACAATTGTGGAAGCCAGAAGTGAACAGATGCAGAGGGAAAGAGAGAAGAAGGGAATAAAGAGGAAAAGCATGAGCATGGGTGGAGGTTCCGCAGGAAGGAGCGTCCCAACTAGATTTAATCGAGGAGCAGTGTCCCTACCGGGAAAGAACACTGGGTTTAAGCGGCCAATGAGCGTGAATGTGAGCCAGAGCGGCCAGAAGTCAAGAATGTCCTATTCCAACCAATCTCGACCCCCATTGCCATCCTGTAACACTTGTGGAAGGATGCACACTGGGGAGTGTAAAGGAAAGCCAGTAACCTGCTTTAAGTGCGGTCGAGAAGGTCACTATTCAACTAAGTGCCCTTCATCAACCCCTATCGTCATTCCAACCACCACTTGTCATCAGTGTGGATGCCCGGGTCATTGGAAGAGGGAATGCCCAATGAACAAACCAGCAGCTTCAGGAGCCAGCAGGGCTGCCTTCAATAAGCCACCTACTGCGAGGACTTTCAACATGACAGTCCAAGATGCTATGAAAGACTCAGATGTGATAGCAGGTACCCTTTCTCTAAATTCAGTCAGTGCAAACGTTTTATTTGATTCGGGAGTAACTAAATCTTTCATATCAAAGAACCTTACGCGTAAATTAAGACTTAAGGCTGAACCCTTGATAGAACCCTTACAAGTAGAAATAGCCAATCATGAAATTATTCCTGTTAACCAGATTCACCCCTCCTGTGAGTTAGGCATAGGGGAGCAATCTTTTAGTGTTGATCTGATTCCTTTTAAATTAGGGGAGTTTGATGTAATTTTGGGAATGGACTGGCTATCTAGCAATGATGCTCAGATAGACTGTAAGGGAAGAAAGTTAAGTTAAATATCCCAGGAAAGAAAGAAGTTATATTTAGAGGAAAGAGGCAGACGCAGAAAATTTTGACTATGGCCCAGGCCAGAAGGATGCTACAAAAAAGGAAATGAGGCTTACCTAGCCTATGTGGTGGACACGCAGAAGGAGGTGCCCAACTTACAAGATATTCCGGTAGTCAACGAATTTGAAGACGTATTCCCACAAGACCTTCCGGGATTACCACCGATAGAGTGATTGAATTTGCTATTGAGTTGGCCCCAGGGACGGCGCCAGTTTCAAAAGCACCTTACCGGTTAGCCCCATTAGAAATGAAGGAATTAGCAACCCAATTGCAGGAACTTTTGGATAAGGGTATGATAAGACCCAGTGTGTCTCCGTGGGGAGCACCAGTGTTATTTGTTAAGAAGAAGGATGGGAGCATGAGGCTGTGCATCGACTATCGAGAGTTGAACAAGCTAACCATAAAGAACAGGTACCCGTTACCTAGAATAGACGATCTGTTGGACCAGCTAAAGGATGATGTTTATTTTTCCAAGATTGACCTGAGAACTTGATATCACCAACTAAAGATTAAACCCGAAGATATTTCCAAGACAGCGTTCCGTACCAGGTATGGGCACTATGAGTTCTTGGTAATGTCTTTTGGATTAACCAACGCCCCAGCGGCTTTCATGGACTTAATGAACAGAGTATTTAAGAAGTACTTGGACAAGTGTGTGATAGTTTTTATCGATGATATTTTAATCTACTCAAGGACTGAGGCAAAACATGCAGAGCATTTGAGGATAGCTCTAGGAATACTCAGAGAGGAGCAGTTATATGCCAAATTCTCGAAGTGTGAATTCTGGCGGAATGAAGTACAGTTTTTAGGACATGTGATCAATAAAGAAGGAGTATTGGTTGACCCCTCCAAGATAGAGGCGGTCTCAAATTGGGAAAGGCCAACCACACCCACAGATGTAAGGAGTTTCATAGGATTGGCCGGCTACTATCGTAGATTTGTACAGGACTTTGCGAAGATCACAGCCCCTTTGACACGACTTACTCGTAAGACAGAGAAGTTTGAATGGACGGAGAAATGCGAGAACAGTTTTCAGTAATTAAAGAAAAGGTTGGTAACGGCCCCGGTGTTGGCATTGCCAGACGGAAAAGGAGATTTTGTGATATATAGTGATGCGTCGCACAAAGGATTAGGGTGTATGCTTATGCAGCACGGTAAAGTGATTGCGTATGCGTCGAGACAACTGAAGGAATACGAGATTAGATATCCTACTCATGACCTTGAGCTCGCGGCAATAGTTTTTGCCCTAAAAATTTGGAGGCACTACTTGTATGGAGAGAAGTGCGAGATTTTCACAGACCATAAGAGCCTCAAGTACATATTTACGCAGAAAGAGCTCAACATGCGCCAGAGGAGATGGTTAGAGCTAATCAAGGACTATGATTGTGAGATTCTCTATCACCCGGGGAAAGCCAATGTGGTGGCTGATGCCCTTAGTAGAAAAGAAAGACTCAGAATGATAACGACTTCGGAAGAATTGATAAAGGATTTTGAGAGAATGGAAATAGAAGTAAGGGTAACCGGAACCGGAACTGAAAAGCTTTTTGAGATCTCAATGCAGCCAGAGTTATTGGAAAAGATCAGATTGTGCCAAGAGAAAATAATGAATGAAGGCAGAGAGTCAATGACTGGAGAATAGATCCATACTGAGAAAGATGATAAAGGGATAATGAGGTACTCCTACCGGATTTGGGTTCCGAACGTTCAAGAGCTTAAAGATGAGATTTTGGATGAAAGCCATAGTTCAAGGTATTCCATTCACCCGGGAAGCACCAAGATGTATAGGGATTTGAAGGAATATTACTGGTGGCCCAACATGAAGAGGGACGTAGCAGAATGGGTAAGAAAATGTTTGACTTGCCAAAAAGTAAAGGCAGAGCACCAGAGACCCAGTGGACTTTTACGACCCCTGGAGTTTCCCGAATGGAAATGGGAACAGATAGCCATGGATTTTGTTATCGGTTTACCAAAGACGAAAGCCAACCATGATGCCATATGGGTGATTATAGACCGACTGACAAAGTCAGCTCATTTCATTCCTATCAATGAGAGATATACAGTCGATAGACTGGTGGACATTTACCTTAAGGAAATAGTGACGCGACATGGAGTCCCAGCGTCCATTGTCTCAGACCGAGACCCCAGGTTCAACTCCAGATTTTGGAAGAGCTTTAAAGAATGTGCGGGGACCAAGTTAAATATGAGTACCGCGTACCATCCCCAGACGGATGGGCAGAGTGAAAGGACCATCCCCATCCAGACACTAGAGGATATGTTGAGAGTATGTGCAATAGACTTTAAAGGAAGTTGGGATGATCACTTGCCGTTGATCGAGTTTTCTTATAACAATAGATTTCATGCTAGCATCGGAATGCCGCCTTATGAGGCCCTGTACGGAAGAAGGTGTCGATCTCCCTTATACTGGGATGAAGTAGGAGAGCGGAAGATGCTCGGACCCGAAGTGGTCCAAAGGACCAAAGACATAGTGGATCTCATCAGAGGATGGCTGGTAGCAGCCCAAGACAGACAGAAGAAATATGCAGACCTAGCCCGAAAGGACAAGGAGTATGGAGTAGGGGACTTAGTACTACTAAAAGTATCCCCTTGGAAGGGATTAATGAGGTTCGGAAAGAAAGGGAAACTAAGCCCAAGATACATTAGACCTTTTGAGATACTAAGACGAATTGGGAAGTTGGCTTACGAGCTAGCCTTACCCCCTAACTTGCAACAAGTTCATAATGTGTTCCATGTGTCAATGCTAAGGAAGTATCATCGGGATGCCAGACACATAGTGGAGTACGAGCATGTGGATATGCAACCAGATCTGACTTACGTGGAGAAACCAGTAAAGATTATGGATAAGAAGGAGCAGGTGCTTCGGAACAAAGTGATCAAGCTAGTCAGAGTGCTATGGCAGAATCATAATGTGGAAGAATCAACTTGGGAGCTAGAGAGCGCAATGCTAGAAAAGTACCCCTATTTGTTTTCTATTTGATTCCGGGACGGAATCCTTTTAAGGAGGGGAGACTGTAATAACCCCAAAATTTTGAACTTTTTGTAACCCTTATGAATAGTGTTTTTGCTGATATTTCTGAACAAGAAAACTTTTCATGCCACACTATGTAGGGGTTCTTATATGGATATTCTGGGATTTTATTGGTACTCTATATGATATATAAGTGTATGTAAAGATCGTCAGAATCCAAATCCGAACACTTTGATTTTCCCGGAAATCCACCAGATATTGAAAGAATTGAGTATAAGGTAACAGGATAAAAAGGATTTAAATTCGAGGATTTTAATAGAGGATCATAAAAAGGAAAATAATGTATTGAGAAAGGTTAAGGAAACCTAAGTAATAAGATCCCGGGTATGATCCCTCAAACGATAAACGAAAACGAAAGTTAAGCGAACCGTATAACAGATCAGCGGTCATTAGCCAAATAATTAAAATCTAATCAAAGAGATTAGAGGGGATGATATCATCAAACCAATGAGAAGAGGGCAAGTAAGGGATGATGACATAACAAGGTGACATAAGCATGACATAAGGGGGAATGAGGTGTGGTTAATTTAAAACCACACAAAGTTCATGGTTAAAAAGGTAATTAACCAAAATCAAGCTAAAAACAACCAACCAACAATCATTTCACCCAAAACACAAAGATCATATCATTTTCTTCACCTTGCTCTCAGCTTCTTCTTCTTTTCTAAAGCAAGAAAGTCAAAATCATAGTTCCAAGCTTTGTTAAATTACAAGGTAATTATCTAAGACTCCTTATGCATAGTTATGAATATCCTATAAGTTTGAGCTCCTAAATCATCCACAATCTCTTCCTAAAAATCATGGAAAAAGATGGTGAATAGTGTTTTTCAAGAACTAAAATTTTTGTTCTTGAAGTTTTGTTTAGATTAAGCTTGGATAAGGACTTTAAGGGTGATTCCAAGCCATTCTCTTGATTCTCCACTCTCCAAGGAAGGTATAACCCCTCCAAACCCTAACTTTATTTGAGTAATTAGGTTTAGTTTTGTTGTTATAATTCATGAGAGGTTTGCTAGTTGTAAATGTAGATATTAGTTGATTTTATGAAGTTTTTGGAGTGGTAGTTCTTGGATTGTTGATTAATGAACTTAAGTGTAGTTAAATTCAAGTTTAAGAATAAGTATAAATTGTTGATGTTGAGTTTTTGGGGCTGTTATGATGTAGTATGGATGGAGTTTTGATTGGGTTGTGATTGTGGATTGATTGTGAGTTGAATTGGAGTGTTTTAAATTTGGGAAATCGCGTAAACATAGTCGTCGTAATGTCCGATTTACTTTAGGTTGTTTTGTTCTTAAAATTAGGACCCGAGAACTCCCTGCTAGGTTTTGACCATTACCATGATTAGATAGCTCATGTTACAAGCTTCGTTTTGATATATGGTTCGTTCGATTCCGATGTACGGTTTAGGAGAAACGGCCGTTTTAAGTAACGACGTTTCGCGAATGAACCATTACCCCTCGCCTTACTTTGAAACATAGGTTAAAGACCTTAAAGGACTAATTGGAGTATGAAACATTTATGTAAAGTGTAATAGGAAGTTTGTAAGACACTCACGAAAGAATCGGCTTAAAACTCGTAATGGTTAATTTATTAAAAATGGTGGAGCCGAGGGTACTCGAGCGACTTAAGTGAATCGTTAAGCGCATAACGAGCGTTAGAGTCTAAATTGGTTAAAGTATAGATTTATAAGTGACTTTGGTTTAATTCCAACTTATATGTTGTTTATAGGTTACCAGACTCGTCCCAAGCCATTTGTAACCCCCAGTCGCTCAGGCAAGTTTTCTACCCGTATAACTATTGTTGTGATGTATATGTGTATATGCATGATCTTGTGATAAATGCATATTTGTTATTAGCAAATTCTTGCGATATATTGTAGCATGTGATATGGTATATATGCATGCCTGTTTCGTATTCTTGATTTATATATCTGTTGGTTCAAATTCTTATTAGTTGCATAATACCTATGCTAGAGATAAGCGGTATTTGAGTATACCCTTAGTATAGGGGATCAAAAGGTGAACCTTTTCTAAAACCGGGAGGCGAGGCTCCCGAGTATTATATATATATATATATATATATATATATATATATATATATATATATATAGTTTTTAAAACTATTAATCGAATAAGGTTTATTCGATAACTTTATATTATTTAATGAATATTACTTGAATATTCATTCGAGGACTTATGACTCACTTTATATTATTTAATGAATATTACTTGAATATTCATTCGAGGACAGATGACTCCGCTTATATTATTTAATTGAATATTATTTGAATATTCATATGAGGACCTATGACTCCGATTATTTTCTGAAATGTATTCTTTATTTTACTAAAGAATAAGGTGTCGATAATCAAACTTATTTTTTTTTATTATTCAAATAAAGATACTACTTTCGTATAAGTATATCTTTGGTTATTTAATACTCATTTCAAGTATAAGTTTTACACCTTCTACTTCAATTATTTGTATAAAGATTATTCTTTAAGGGAATATTATTTAAATAATAATATTCAGATATTTTCTAATTTATTGGGACTGATTTACTTTATTAAATCAGCATTACTCCAACCACTCTTTAAACTGTTTTCGAGTCTTTAAAATAAATTTTAAAAAGTTAGAGCGGATCCCAAAACTCATTTCTTATATATTTAAGATCTTCCTTTTAAAGGGGATTTAAATACTCGCTCAAAACCAGAGGGATCCGACTCTTTGGTGTATTTTATATTCGCAACAAGGTTGCGGTTTTGGTAAATGAATTGATTACTTACCCAACGTTCGGGAAGTAAGTCCATCTATCGAGTCGGCATAAGCAACATGGGCTCAGTGGGCGTCCATGAAAGTGTAAGTGGCTCAGTGGGAGTCCATCAAATGCGTAAGTGGCTGAGTGGCAGTCCAGCATAAGGTCCTATTACGACCAGGGTGATGACCAGTGGGGAATTCATCCATCTACTAGTAGAAAAGGTTACTTATTGGTATCTTTGCCTGATCAGCAAGATATCGGGTTTATGCCATAATTCTTTTCCCTTCCAAAAATTTATTGGATGTTACAAACTCTGTTCATACTTTACATGACAGAGGTTTTCAGGAACTATATAAAGAAGGTATATATGTGGATATATATTGGAACTTAATGAAGTATATCATAACTTCATTTCCTTCAATAATACTTCAAAGATTTAATCTATTCAAATCTTGTCCTGTAGTCTCATCTATGTGATGAACTGTTGAAAGCTCCTTATACCTTGAATAGTGGTAGTTCAAGTAGCTTTATAAATGATATAAGTATAGTGAAGTATTTGGTAACTTCATCCCTTATTTTTGCTTATATCCAGTAAGTAATTATCATGCACTTGATAAAGGATTCTAGTAAGTCATCCATTTAGATACTTGCATTATTGTTTACACTATATATTATCTTACGAGCTGTAATGCTCACTCTTGCTTTATTTCTTCATCACACAACAACAGTTAGGAAAGATGGCCAGACTCAAGCAGACCCAGCGCAAGAGCGTGAGAAGCGCCCCGCGCCTTCCCGTTGAGATCATAGCTGTTATAGCTGCAGAGGTAGATCTATCTGTAGATCAGACCTTCTACTTTTGGGAATCAATTATGTATAATTATAACTTGTGGCAGATAATGGCAATTAATTGTAAACTTATCAAGTAATCATTTTGGGTTGTAATAACTTTTAAATTGTGGATTCAAAGACTTGTACTTATTTCAATTTCATCTCTGAGACTATAACGGGTTGTGGTGTATGTTAGTGTGGGGTCACAGCATAAGGTTAATTATTATTAATTAAGTGAAGTGATATTGTGGAAAGAAAGAACGTGACGACTCGGATCCCTGACCCCGGATCTGGGGGTGTTACAATGTTGGAAGGCTATGACCGACACAAGCCCGTTGTGTCATTGGCCAATTACTACTTGATATTATTTAATTTTAAAGGGATTATATTACGTTACAATCATAATCATATTATAAAGAGATTCTTCCTTTTAAAATTAAATATTTTAAATCAATAATGGATAATCAGATGATTCCCAGATCGGATGGAGCATTGTCAAGAGGCGTCACTTAATAACCCTTTCTTACAGATAGAAATCTGCTTTTGACAGAATCATCCTTTCTCTCAATATTGAAAATTCATATTTAATTACGTGTTTCATAAACACAAGAATCTTATGATTGTATTCATAATATTATTGTTAAGGCAAGAAACGATTCCTATTCTAGATTTTCTAGAGCACGCCTTATATTGATTTAAGTTCACCTAAATCTATCATCGCATGGTAAACATAGGCATATATATCATATATAAAATTAAATAAACAAGTAAAGGTAAAGTGCAATAAATTAAATGCGTTTGGTTATGGCCCCATCCTATGTGATCTTTATCAAGCTCATGATAAAGATCAAGGTCAATCTAATATGGTGATGGAAATAAATACAACTACTTATTACATAAGTCTTCTTCTTTGTTTAGACTTCTTGTATGCCTCGTCTTCTTATTTGTATCACCTTCATTGGATAGCCTTCTTGAATCTTCAATTACATTACATAATTGAAAGTAAAACTAATCTAATGAACTTACAAGAATAACTCGAGTTACATTCGAGATTTATGATTACAAAGATTGACGACATGCAAGTCATATTTAAAACCAAAACCATTACACTAAGGTCGAAAGGCCATAACCATCCACCATGCTTATACTGTAACACCCCCAGATCCGGGGTCGGGGATCCGGGTCGTCACGGTCTTTCTTTCCACAATATCACTTCACTTAATTAATAATAAATAACCTTATGCTGTGACCCCACACTAACACACACCACAACCCGTTATAGTCTCAGAGATGAAATTTAAATAAGTACAAGTCTTTGAATCCATAATTTAAAAGTTATTACAACCCAAAATGATTACTTGATAAATTTACAGCTAATTGCCATTATCTGCCACAAGTTATAATTATACATAATTGATTCTCAAAAGTAGATGGTCTGATCTACAATAGATCTACCTCTGCAGCTATAGCAGCTACAACATCAACGGGAAGACGCGGGACGCTTCCCACGCGCTTGCGCTGGGTCTGCTGGAGTCTGGCCATCTTTCCTAACTGTTGTTGTGTGATGAAGAAATAAAGCAAGGGTGAGCAGCAAGCCCACCAAAATAATATGTATAATGATTTACAATATATGAGCCTACTCATAATACTCATGAAAGTCTTGGTCAAAAGAAATGAACCAAGTTTGATATCTTAATGCGATGAAGTCGCAAAATATTCAGTATATATACATATATACTTTTCAAAATATTGGAAGTCCTCTTCCATGCATAATATACACAAAGTCCCAGTGTATAACTGTATAAAAAAACATCGTTGCAAGGTGATCTCATATATCTAACCTTGTCTCAACGTTTTTCTGAAAATCTTTGTCATTCATAAGACAATTATTAATTAGATATAAGTTTAAAAGATGAGGTTACCAAATACCCCAATATACTTATATCTTTCCCAATACTACTTGAACTACCACCGTTCAAGTTATAATCAGTTTCAAAAGTTCATCACATAGATGAGACTACAAGACAAGATTTGAATAGATTCAATCTTTGAAATATTATTGAATGAAATAAAGTTACGAGATACTTTATTTAGTCCCGATATATATATCCACATATATATATCTCTTAAACATTTCCTGGAACCTCTGTTATGTAAAGTATGAACAGAGTTTGAAACATCCAATGAATTTTGGAAAGGAAAAGAATTTTGGCATAAACCAGATATCTTGCTGATCAGGCAAAGATACCAATAAGTAACCTTTTCTACTAGTAGATGGATGAATCCCCCACCGGTCATCACCCTGGCCACATAAGGACCTTGTGCTGGACCGCCACCCGGCCTCTTACGCGTTGATGGACTGCCACCCAGCCACTTACACTTTCATAGACCGTACCCCGGCCTGTCGCTTATGCCGACTCAATTAGATGGGCTTACTTCCCGAACATTGGGCAAGTAATCAATTCATTTACCAAAACTGCAACCTCGTTGCGAATATAAAATACACCACAGAGCCGGATTCCCCAGGTTTTGAGCGAGTATTTAAATCCCCTTAAAAAGGAAGATCTTAAATATAAAAATGAGTTTTGGGATCCGCTCTGACTTTAAAAATCATTTTGAAGACTCGAAAACACTTTATAGAGTGTTTGGAGTAAAGCTGATTTAATGAAGTAAATCAGTCCCCAGAATATTTAGAAAATGACTGAATATTATTATTTAAATAATATTCCCATAAAGAATAATCTTTATAAAAATAATTGAAGTAGAAGTATTAAAACTTATACTTGAAACGAGTATTAAATAACCAAAGATATACTTATATGAAAGTATTATCTTTATTTGAATAATCGAAAATAA
This sequence comes from Apium graveolens, assembly GCF_009905375.1. Taxonomy (NCBI): domain Eukaryota; kingdom Viridiplantae; phylum Streptophyta; class Magnoliopsida; order Apiales; family Apiaceae; genus Apium; species Apium graveolens. The sequence continues at coordinate 247,252,975 of NC_133652.1, forward strand.
GTTTGATTATTGACACCTTATTCTTTAATAAAATAAAGAATATACCTCAGCAAATAATCGGAGTCATAGATCCTCAAATGAATATTCAAATAATATTCATTAAATAATATAAACTGAGTCATAAGCCTTCGAATGAATATTCAAATAATATTCAATAAATAATATAAAAGAGTCATAAGCCCTCGAATGAATATTCAAATAATATTCAGATAAATAAATAAAAGGGTCATAAGCCCTCGAATGAATATTAAAATAATATTCAGATAAATAAATAAAAGGAGTCATAAGTCCCCGAATGAATATTCAAAATAATATTCATTAATAAAATAAAAGGAGTCATACGCCTTCGAATAATATTCGAAATAATATTCAATAATAAAATAAAGTTAAAGTTATCGAATAAACCTTATTCGATTAATAGTTTGGAAAACTATAACCATATATATATATATAAATATATATATATATATAACCATATCCATATGTACAAAATCTACTCGGGATCCTCGACTCCCGGTTTTAGAAAATATTTTCACCTTTGGGTCCCTATACTAAGGGTATATGCAAGTTACCGCTATTCTCTAGCATAGGTATTATCAACTGAACCAACAGATATATATTTCAAGAATATGAAACAGGCATGCATATATACCATATCACATGCTACAATATATCGCAAGAATTTGCTAAATAACCAATATGCATTTATCGCAAGATCATGCATATACAAATGTATACATCACAATAACAGTATAACGGATAGAATACTTGCCTGAGCGACTTGGGGTGATAAAAGGCTCGGGACGAGTCTGGTAACCTATAAACAACAAGTAAGTTGGAATTAAACCAAAATCACTTGTAAATCTATACTTTAACTAACTTAGACTCTAACGCTTGTTTTGCGCTCACTGATTTGCTTAAGTCACTCGGGTACCCTCGGCTACACCATTTTTAATAATTTAACCTTTACGAGTTTTAAAGCGATTCCTTCGCGAGTGTCTTACCTACTTCCTAACACACTTACCATAAATGTTTCATACATTAATTAACCCTTTTTGGTCTTTAACCTATGTTTCAAAGTAAGGCGAGGGGAAAAGTTTCGTTCGCGAAACGCCGTTACTTGAAACGGTCGTTTCTCCTAAACCGTGCATCGGAAACGAACGAACTACGTATCAAAACGAAGCTCGTAACATGAGCTATCTAAACATGGCAGTGGTCATAATCTAGCAGGGGGTTCTCGGGTCCTAATGCTATGCACAAAAACAGTCCAAAGAAAATCGGACGTTACGACGGCTATGTTTACGCGATTTCTAATATTTTAAACCATTCAAAACCATCCCAAATCAACCTCAATCCAACATACAACCAACATCCATCCTCATCACATCATAACAACCCCAACCAATTCAATTTAATCATTCATACTTATGCTTAAGCTTAACTTTAATCATACTTAAGTTCTTTTCATCAAAACCTCAACATTTACCATTCCATTTCACTACCATTTCAAATCCCAAACTCTAATCACAACAACAAGCTACAATATCATCCTACTAATCAAAATCATCTTATAATATATAGGAATCTAGGGTTTGGAGATGGTATACCTTCCTTTGAGTGGTGGGAGGAGCTAGGAAGCCTTAAGAAGCTTTGAGAAGTCTTAAGAATGCTTGGATCTTCAAGAAAACAAGAAAAATTTCAAGTTAAAAACTTGAAAACACTATTCATTGTCTTCTTCTTTGATTAAATGAAGAAGATTGAGAAGGAATTAATGGCTTAAACTCATGATATAGTCCTAACTAAGCATGAAGATGATTAGGGAATTAACTCACCAATTTAGGAAGCTTGGATCTTTGATTTTGAATTTCTCCTCCATTTGCAATAGTAAAAGCCGAGAGCAAGCTTGCTTGGATGAGAGAATGGTTTTTGTGTTTTGATGAAAATGATTTGCTTGGCTTGGTTGGCTTGTTTTTGTGTTTGATTTAGTAAATTACCTAGTTGCCCTTGATTTTGTGTGGTTAAAAAGTCACCACATCTCCTTCCTTTCTTGTCATGCCTATGTCATCCTCATGATGTAATCCTCCCCTCCTTGTCCTCTTTCTATTGGTTGGATGACATCATTCCCACTAATCCCTTTGATTAACTTCCTAATCGTTTGCCTAATGACCGCTGATCTGTTATACGGTTCGCTTAACTTTTGTTTTCGTTTATCGTTTGAGGGATCATACCCGGGATTTTTATTACTTAGGTTCCCTTAACCTTTCTCAATATATTGTATTCCTTTTATGATCCTCTCCTATAATCCTTTAATTTAAATCCTTTTTATCCTGTTACCTTATACTCAATTCTCTCCGTATCTTGTGGATTTCCGGGAAAAATCAAAGTGTTCGGAATTGGATTCTGACGATCTTTACATACACTTATATACCACATAGAGTACTAATAATATCCCATAAGATCAATAACAGAACCCCTACATAGCGTGGCATGAAAAGTTTTCTCGTTCGGCAAAAACACTATTCATAAGGGTTTCAAAATTTCTCAAAAATTGGGGTTATTACAGTCTCCCCTCCTTAAAAGGATTCCGTCCCGGAATCAGATAGAAAACAAATGGGGATACTTTCTTAGCATTACACTTTCTAACTCTCGAGTCAATTTTCCCACATTGTGGTTCTACCACGAAACTCTGCCTAGTTTGATAATCCTTCTCCTAAGCACTTGTTCCTTTTCACTCTATAACCCTTCCTGGTTGCTCCATATAGGTTACGTCGGGTTGCATATCTATGCGCTCATATGCCTCTATTTATCTGGCATCTGAATTACACTTCCTTAACATTGATACGTGAAACACGTTACGACCTGCTACATGTTCGGGGTTAGGGCTAGCTCATATGCTAACTTCCCAAACGTCTTAATATATCCAAGGGTCCAACAAATTGTAGACTTAGCTTTCCTTTCTTTCCGAACCTCATCAATCCTTTCCAAGGGATACCTATAACATTACTAGGTCCCCTATTTCATACTCTTTATCCTTTTGTGTCAAATCAACATACTTATCATGTCCATCTTGGGCTACTACCAGCCGTCCTCTGATTAGATCTATCATATCCTTGGTCCTTTGGACTACTGCGGGTCCGAGCATCTTGCGCTCTACAACTTCATCCTAACATAAGGGAGATCGACATTGTCTTCCCTCAAGGATCTCATAAGGCGACATCTCAATAATGACATATGATCTATTGTCGTAAGATAACTCAATCCGAATTAAGTGATCATTCCAAATTCTTTCAAGTCTATTGCACAGACTCTCATTATTGCTTTTAGCATTAGAGCTTCTGCTTCTCAATACCCATTCTTTTCCAGTTCGTAATCGCTACTACCTTCCGTTCCTAATATTATACTGGTTATACTTTTGCTCGTTAGCGTTCTATAACCTTTTAATAACCACGTCAACCTTAGTATCACGAATGTGTTCCCATTCCGCATACTACCACCACTTTATTACTCCTTTTTCAGTTGTTTCTATTTTCCAAAATTGATCAATCATATAGAAGTAAAGGAATTTGTTGAGAGATCACTATGATCATGAACACTTGTTATATCGCATAGTTAGTACAGAAGGTGGCCAGCCTTTAGTACTTGACAAGCAATTAAACAATAGCCGGTATCCTACTCGGCTTCTATCACACAGATAGATAGTCATTCGGCAATACCTCCCCTTCTGGAAGGGTTGTTCTTCTCAGCTTACATGAAATGAAAAGAAGAGAAAAGAACGAACTGAAGAGAATTGTATATATGAAAAAAATATACTGCCACAAAATATCAGGCTTGGAACCTACCTCTGAACTATAGAGGTTTGTCATAGGAGAACGAAACATATGAGTATTTATATCAACATCAAGTATTATAGCATCGTATTTCACATGCCTAAATATTTGCTATTCCGTCCATCCTTCTATGGACCCATGCTCTTCCTCGAGCTTATACACAATCACCTTTGAAACTCCCTCGATTTCGAAAATTGAACCTGGGATCTCATTCTAGACATCATCGTTACTAGAGTTCTATGCTTGCACCGCAACCTTCCTCGTATAATAATACGACTCTCTATTGATAAGAAAGAATAAATATACAATAGGTAGATACTCTACTTAATTAGTCTATCAATGATAACTTATACACTACCACGACCCGATTAGTGGTACTCAATCTCAACACCCATTCCAATACAACTCTCACGGTTGTAATCAGCTCAATACTCGCAGAATCATTGCTGCCTTACTATGGTCCACCACTGACCTACTGTCGTCATTCATTTTCCATGAAGTCTTAATAGCTAACCATACGGAGTCCATACATGTCGTATCAAATCCTTCTAAGGAGGTAACATAATCACCATTCATGATTCATGGAGTACACTCCTGATTCTGACATACATACATGACATGAAGCAGATAAAATTGCAAAAGAGTTTCAATCAAAGCAACGATAGCAGGTTAATACCATTCTTAATCATATGCCTTAAATAGAAGACTTACTCAAAGGTTCGTTTAGTCCTTTTGAAACATGGTCCAGGCTCATTCTCAAGATAGTACCTTCTAAGATAGATAGCCCGCTCATGGCGATTACACGAATTAAACCTTTACTAACTACTATTTCGGTTGGGTATTGCACAGTCATCAGAAGGAATGACAATCTTCCAACCCAAAATACAACCATCCCAGCTTTAACCATCATCACTGTATTCCTTTGGCACAAGCGCCTACAATTTTCCTTTTACCGTTAAAGTGTCGGCCACCTCTTTGGCCTTTCCTGATAGTAATAGTTCCTTACAGTCAATGTCTTTTAACCACCTTCAACTAAATTTTCTACCTCATTTCAATCACAGCTTATGTGAAGATGTTTTCCTTAAAATCTGATAAGTAAAAAAAAAATATCACCATTTTTCCATAAGTTATTGCCTCAATCTTTAGAGGTTAATCACTGTCACGACTGACTCTCAATCATACTTAGAACATCTTTTATCTTAGGTCCTAATTGCCCTGAACAATTTCGACCTTTACTGGTTCGATCCATACTTTCTCGTGGTTTAACACGTGCCCCACTTGGCATCATTATAATTATGTCATATTTCCTTTATCAACATTTTTATTCTTGAGAATTTCGAATATTTCCTTTCTCCTTGTAAAACCTCTAAGGTTATCGTTCAATCGTTCCTCCTGTATTCCCTATATACAGGGCATATCAAAATACCATTTACTAATACTAGAACCATTGTCTATATACTTCTGAAAAATTTCTCCACTGATCCTTAAAGGTTATTATTACCTTAATCCTTTCCAATTCATACTGTCAAAACTCATACTATCCCTATTAAGGGTAAAATGCCAACCTTTATGCATTCCCCTAGGATTCGTTTTAAGTTACCGATGTTCTATCCTTAATTCCACCTTTAAAAGGTACCTGCATCCTTCCATGGATAAATCAAGTCATATATCCCTGATAAGGGTGTCTTATTCAATCATTCCCACCTCGATAGTATATGCCTAATTTCACAATAACATCTGTATACAACATGAGGTCAATCAATATGGCCTCCCAAAAGATAACAACGGTTATCCGCTTTTCTTGCCTAATCTGGTAACGATAACAAGGATGTTCTGGAAGATATTGGTCGTGTTCAATGTGAACTTCTTCTTAATAATTCTTTATTTACTTTTGTTGTTTATCTCAATAGTCATCTCAATGTTGGGATATCTTTCATACCTGGCGTCTGCCTTTCTGGGTATCAAGCCACCGGTCTTACACTTCACATTCTTGAAGGTCACTTCCTTCATCCAATTTTTCCTAATTTCTCACTTCCTTATCCCCTTAGTCTATCCGCGTCTCATTATTTATCCTTCGAATTATCTCAAGGTTTCCTCGAATCCTCCCAACTTACAGGGGATAAACTATATGTATCTCTTATGCCCTCAACCATCAATTTTAACTTATGGTGAATCACCCTCATCCTGACGAATGCATACTTTTCTATTTCTATTGCTACGAGTCGTTAGGGTTTCCTCATACCCAACTCCCTTATCATACCTCAAACTCTATTGTCGTTATATTCCTTTCCACTTCAATTTCTTTTTATTTTCCTTTCTCTTATCATTATTTCATGAACCAACACAACATAAGCATTGATTTCAAACATCCCGTCATTCTGGATTCGTGCCCTTAGAACGAATCTTGACAACTTTTACAACTTAAATTCACAATTCATCATACTCGTCTGCCTTTGTTCTGGCTCTAAAGCTTTTACACTCTCTCCATAACCTTGGGAATTACTTTCCCGAAAACAATTGGCTGAACTTTAATCAGTTTATCATAACCTCTGGCTCCGTGCCTTTCTTGGTCTTTCACCAGCGGGTGGTCTCTCTCTTAGGAGGGTAAGTGACAAAAACAGTCTTTTGTGATTCGTCAATCATTTAGAATCTCAAATGATTCCTATATTTCCTTTAGCCAGGCTCTTTCCTCGATTGGGCCAGCTTGTTCCTTGGAACTCTGAGAGCTTAGCGACTTAGAGGTCCTGAAAGAATTTCACACCACATTGTTTCCTCAAGGTGGTGGTTGGGGATAATAGTCTAAGTTCTGTCTAGACAGGTCCATGAATTGCCGTATAGGAGTACCGTCTCGGGTCTCCTTTCCTTACTCGACTTTCTGTTTCCTTAGTATGAAATGTTTCATCCCACTCCCCATAATTGGGGTCATCTTTTAATTTAAAATCCTCATTTTCCACTCCATTATGTCATGGGTTCCTTCTATCTTGATGGCGACCTCCCTGACTATCACGTTCAGGGTTTGCTCTAAATCTTATTCCTCAAACTATGGCTCTCATCTAAGTTCTCATCCTTACGCTCTTGAACTTTCGGAACCCAAATTCTATAGGAATACCTCATTATTCCCTTATCATCTTTCTCTGGCACCATATGCTCTTTTCCAATAATTCGGTCTCTATTGCAATCTCAAACAGCTTTTCGGTACCGGCTCCGGTTACCTTCACTACTATTTCCAAAATCTCTTATAAACTCTCCCAAAGACATTATCATCTTGAGTCTCTCCTTTTTACTAAGGGCATCAGCCACCACATTGGCTTTCCCCGAATGATAAAGAATCTCCCAATCATTATTCTTGATTAGCTCTAACTGCCTCCTCTGGCATATGTTGAGCTCTTTCTACGTGAAAATGTACTAGAGCACTTATGGCTTAGGTAATTCTCGCACTTCTCTCCATACAAGTAGTGCCTCCAATCTTTTAGGGTAAAATTATTGCCACGAGCCTAAGCTCATGGGCGGGGATATCGAATTTCATATTACCTTAATTGTCTTGACGCAGACGCGATTATCTTGCTGTGCTAAGAAGCACCCTAATTCCTTATACGAAGCGTCAATACAAATCACAAAATCTTATTTTCCATCCGGCGATGCCATCATAGGGGCCGTCACCAATCTTTGCTTCAGTTCTTGAAAGTTGTTCTCGCATTTCTCTGTCCATTCGAACTTCTCAGTCTTACGAGTAAGCCGCGTTAAAGGGGGCTACTATCTTTACAAACTTGAACGAACCTCTGGTAGTGACCGGCCAATCCTACCTCTGGTAGTTGCCCTAACCATGGTCATCAATTCCTCAGTGGTCCTTTATTCATTCTTGTCAGGATCTTCCATGGGATCCTCCTCAGCAACTATCCCTTCTAGGACAACATCCTCAACCGCTATATCCTCAATATGAACATCATCTGATCCCGCGTTAGGACGCTCTATCGGATCCATAATCTGATCTCTAATAAGTAATAAAATATCATCACGATGTTGCTCCTCAACCTCAGGGTTCGGAGTCCCGCTACCATATACGATAACGAACTACGCTCCTATCACGATATATATAAGGGTTCCCATAAGGGTTTTAACTGTCAGTACTACGTTAGGTAGCCCGACTATGAACTTGGCAAGAGTTCTTATTATCTTAGTGAACTTATTATCTTAACGTCCCATCATCTCTGAGGTTTATAACGCTTAGCTCTGATACCATTTCTGTAACACCCCCAGATCCGGGGTCGGGGATCCGGGTCGTCACGGTCTTTCTTTCCACAATATCACTTCACTTAATTAATAATAAATAACCTTATGCTGTGACCCCACACTAACACACACCACAACCCGTTATAGTCTCAGAGATGAAATTTAAATAAGTACAAGTCTTTGAATCCACAATTTAAAAGTTATTACAACCCAAAATGATTACTTGATAAATTTACAGCTAATTGCCATTATCTGCCACAAGTTATAATTATACATAATTGATTCTCAAAAGTAGATGGTCTGATCTACAATAGATCTACCTCTGCAGCTATAGCAGCTACAACATCAACGGGAAGACGCGGGACGCTTCCCACGCGCTTGCGCTGGGTCTGCTGGAGTCTGGCCATCTTTCCTAACTGTTGTTGTGTGATGAAGAAATAAAGCAAGGGTGAGCAGCAAGCCCACCAAAATAATATGTATAATGATTTACAATATATGAGCCTACTCATAATACTCATGAAAGTCTTGGTCAAAAGAAATGAACCAAGTTTGATATCTTAATGCGATGAAGTCGCAAAATATTCAGTATATATACATATATACTTTTCAAAATATTGGAAGTCCTCTTCCATGCATAATATACACAAAGTCCCAGTGTATAACTGTATAAAAAAATATCGTTGCAAGGTGATCTCATATATCTAACCTTGTCTCAACGTTTTTCTGAAAATCTTTGTCATTCATAAGACAATTATTAATTAGATATAAGTTTAAAAGATGAGGTTACCAAATACCCCAATATACTTATATCTTTCCCAATACTACTTGAACTACCACCGTTCAAGTTATAATCAGTTTCAAAAGTTCATCACATAGATGAGACTACAAGACAAGATTTGAATAGATTCAATCTTTGAAATATTATTGAATGAAATAAAGTTACGAGATACTTTATTTAGTCCCGATATATATATCCACATATATATATCTCTTAAACATTTCCTGGAACCTCTGTTATGTAAAGTATGAACAGAGTTTGAAACATCCAATGAATTTTGGAAAGGAAAAGAATTTTGGCATAAACCAGATATCTTGCTGATCAGGCAAAGATACCAATAAGTAACCTTTTCTACTAGTAGATGGATGAATCCCCCACCGGTCATCACCCTGGCCACATAAGGACCTTGTGCTGGACCGCCACCCGGCCTCTTACGCGTTGATGGACTGCCACCCAGCCACTTACACTTTCATAGACCGTACCCCGGCCTGTCGCTTATGCCGACTCAATTAGATGGGCTTACTTCCCGAACATTGGGCAAGTAATCAATTCATTTACCAAAACTGCAACCTCGTTGCGAATATAAAATACACCACAGAGCCGGATTCCCCAGGTTTTGAGCGAGTATTTAAATCCCCTTAAAAAGGAAGATCTTAAATATAAAAATGAGTTTTGGGATCCGCTCTGACTTTAAAAATCATTTTGAAGACTCGAAAACACTTTATAGAGTGTTTGGAGTAAAGCTGATTTAATGAAGTAAATCAGTCCCCATAATATTTAGAAAATGACTGAATATTATTATTTAAATAATATTCCCATAAAGAATAATCTTTATAAAAATAATTGAAGTAGAAGTATTAAAACTTATACTTGAAACGAGTATTAAATAACCAAAGATATACTTATATGAAAGTATTATCTTTATTTGAATAATCGAAAATAAGTTTGATTATTGACACCTTATTCTTTAATAAAATAAAGAATATACCTCAGCAAATAATCGGAGTCATAGATCCTCAAATGAATATTCAAATAATATTTATTAAATAATATAAACTGAGTCATAAGCCTTCGAATGAATATTCAAATAATAGTCAATAAATAATATAAAAGAGTCATAAGCCCTCGAATGAATATTCAAATAATATTCAGATAAATAAATAAAAGGGTCATAAGCCCTCGAATGAATATTCAAATAATATTCAGATAAATAAATAAAAGGAGTCATAAGTCCCCGAATGAATATTCAAAATAATATTCATTAATAAAATAAAAGGAGTCATACGCCTTCGAATAATATTCGAAATAATATTCAATAATAAAATAAAGTTAAAGTTATCGAATAAACCTTATTCGATTAATAGTTTGGAAAACTATAACCATATATATATATAAATATATATATATATATAACCATATCCATATGTACAAAATCTACTCGGGATCCTCGACTCCCGGTTTTAGAAAATATTTTCACCTTTGGGTCCCTATACTAAGGGTATATGCAAGTTACCGCTATTCTCTAGCATAGGTATTATCAACTGAACCAACAGATATATATTTCAAGAATATGAAACAGGCATGCATATATACCATATCACATGCTACAATATATCGCAAGAATTTGCTAAATAACCAATATGCATTTATCGCAAGATCATGCATATACAAATGTATACATCACAACAACAGTATAACGGATAGAATACTTGCCTGAGCGACTTGGGGTGATAAAAGGCTCGGGACGAGTCTGGTAACCTATAAACAACAAGTAAGTTGGAATTAAACCAAAATCACTTGTAAATCTATACTTTAACTAACTTAGACTCTAACGCTTGTTTTGCGCTCACTGATTTGCTTAAGTCACTCGGGTACCCTCGGCTCCACCATTTTTAATAATTTAACCTTTACGAGTTTTAAAGCGATTCCTTCGCGAGTGTCTTACCAACTGCCTAACACACTTACCATAAATGTTTCATACATTAATTAACCCTTTTTGGTCTTTAACCTATGTTTCAAAGTAAGGCGAGGGGAAAAGTTTCGTTCGCGAAACGCCGTTACTTGAAACGGTCGTTTCTCCTAAACCGTGCATCGGAAACGAACGAACTACGTATCAAAACGAAGCTCGTAACATGAGCTATCTAAACATGGCAGTGGTCATAATCTAGCAGGGGGTTCTCGGGTCCTAATGCTATGCACAAAAACAGTCCAAAGAAAATCGGACGTTACGACGGCTATGTTTACGCGATTTCCAATATTTTAAACCATTCAAAACCATCCCAAATCAACCTCAATCCAACATACAAACAACATCCATCCTCATCACATCATAACAACCCCAACCAATTCAATTTAATCATTCATACTTATGCCTAAGCTTAACTTTAATCATACTTAAGTTCTTTTCATCAAAACCTCAACATTTACCATTCCATTTCACTACCATTTCAAATCCCAAACTCTAATCACAACAACAAGCTACAATATCATCCTACTAATCAAAATCATCTTATAATATATAGGAATCTAGGGTTTGGAGATGGTATACCTTCCTTTGAGTGGTGGGAGGAGCTAGGAAGCCTTAAGAAGCTTTGAGAAGTCTTAAGAATGCTTGGATCTTCAAGAAAACAAGAAAAATTTCAAGTTAAAAACTTGAAAACACTATTCATTGTCTTCTTCTTTGATTAAATGAAGAAGATTGAGAAGGAATTAATGGCTTAAACTCATGATATAGTCCTAACTAAGCATGAAGATGATTAGGGAATTAACTCACCAATTTAGGAAGCTTGGATCTTTGATTTTGAATTTCTCCTCCATTTGCAATAGTAAAAGCCGAGAGCAAGCTTGCTTGGATGAGAGAATGGTTTTTGTGTTTTGATGAAAATGATTTGCTTGGCTTGGTTGGCTTGTTTTTGTGTTTGATTTAGTAAATTACCTAGTTGCCCTTAATTTTGTGTGGTTAAAAAGTCACCACATCTCCTTCCTTTCTTGTCATGCCTATGTCATCCTCATGATGTAATCCTCCCCTCCTTGTCCTCTTTCTATTGGTTGGATGACATCATTCCCACTAATCCCTTTGATTAACTTCCTAATCGTTTGCCTAATGACCGCTGATCTGTTATACGGTTCGCTTAACTTTCGTTTTCGTTTATCGTTTGAGGGATCATACCCGGGATCTTATTACTTAGGTTCCCTTAACCTTTCTCAATATATTGTATTCCTTTTATGATCCTCTCCTATAATCCTTTAATTTAAATCCTTTTTATCCTGTTACCTTATACTCAATTCTCTCCGTATCTTGTGGATTTCCGGGAAAAATCAAAGTGTTCGGAATTGGATTCTGACGATCTTTACATACACTTATATACCACATAGAGTACTAATAATATCCCATAAGATCAATAACAGAACCCCTACATAGCGTGGCATGAAAAGTTTTCTCGTTCGGCAAAAACACTATTCATAAGGGTTTCAAAATTTCTCAAAAATTGGGGTTATTACATATACAATACATAAAAGCATGTTAAAACACATAATCTGATCTTAACATATCATATTATCCATGATCTAATCATAAAAAAAATGACAAAAATCAGAAAAATCAGAATCAAATCAGAAAAACAAGAATCATTGTTTACGGGCAGTAAACGACGTCAAACGCCTTACAGACGAGTCGTTGATAGCTTAAGCTATCAGTTTTGTTCAGACGCTCGTTTACCTATGGAATAGGGTATTCATTTGCGTAAATCGGACACCAGACCCAGATTTCAGCAAATCTGCAGCAGCTAATTCAGAATCCGTATCTAATATGATTCTCATAATTAGAACAAATATAAATCATGTATATATCAGTATATATACAGATTACATAATCATCTTATAATTATACAACTCACATGAATATCATATATTCAAAACCATACATATATAAGCATATTATATCAACATCAAATCATGGCGAATCACGTACATGCTCATATATCGAAAACAGTTAAACACATAAACGAATTAAAAACTTTTCCCAAGTAGCTCTGATGCCATTGAAGGGTTTTTAGCACATAAACGCAACGAAAACGTAAATTTAAATCTTAAAAAAACTGAAACCCTCCGCAGGATCCATGCGAAAAATGATATTTAATTCGTAGTTCAGTATGTTTACCTTAAGAAGCTTTACGTTAATGGAAGGATGGAGGTCTTTAATAGCGATCCAAGAACGATGAACGGAAATCCCTAGCAGCTGCTCCTCAAGTGTGAAGCACTCCACCGGTATCCACCAAGAGTACAATGTGATGGAGGAGGAAGAGGTTGAGAGAATTAGTTGCCTCCCTCTTGTTCTACTTTAGAATTAGAGGCAAATAGGGTTTATAATAGTATATTTATAGGCAAAATTTTCAGCTGAAAATTTTCCCATAAAATATTATTATTATTAACCCTTTATTATTCTCATTAATAATTAAAACACCTTTTAATTATTAATCTTTTTCTAAACACTTTAGAAAAATAATTCTCCCACTTGATTTAATTTCTAAAATTAAATTCTTAATTAATAATATTAAGAATTAATTAAATCTCATTTAATCAATTATTAAATCTTCTAATTAATTATTTATTTCACAAATAAATAATTACCAGCCATTATTAATTAATTCCTCCACCATTAAATCATTCTCTTTTATGGTGTGACCTTGTAGGTTCAATATTAAGCCGGTAGTAGAAATAAATAATAATAAAACTATTTTATCATTATTTATATAAATTCTCTAATTCATTAAATATGATTAATTAATAAATTAATCATATTTATTCTACATCGTGAGGGATACTTCTCAGCATATCGCGACTATCCGGATAATATGAATTCACTGCTTAGAATACCAAAAACCTATTCAGTGAGTAGTTACCGTACAATCAATTCCTTCTACCCTGCAATGTCACGATTAAATACAAGGTATGGAACTTGTGTCAAGCCTATCTTATTTAATCACTTGCTTTCCCATTCACTATGCTTAGTTCTATTTAATGTAAATTAGAAACTCCTTTCTAATTTCATTCATTATAGCCAGAGATTCCTGAACTAGCATAAGTGGATCAGCATTGAACATTCTCTTCCTTCACTGGAAGGGGTAGATCCTTTATTGATCATACACTAACTTTGTGTACAAATTCCTATACCCAGTAGAGCCCTAATAATTGTCCCTGGAGACTAAGAACTAAACCAAAGCATAGTTCAGTGTACACAAGATGACTATGATGACCTCAAGTCTAAGGATACTTGTACAACTATCACTATGTGAACAACTGCTGACACGTGAGTGAACTCTATCAGTTGTTCAGCTGTGTGAGTCATGTTCAGTGAACTTATTCTATAATAAGTACCTACATACTAGCTATAGTGTCACCACACAAATGTCAATGAGAACAGACATCCTTCATAATGAAGCAAGCATAGTATGTACCGATCTTTGCGGATTACTAATTACCAGTTAGTAATCCTACGACCAGGAAATATTTAAGTTTAGAGTTATCATCTTTTAGGTCTCATTATTATGATCTCATCATAATCCATAAAAAGCTTTACTCTAAACTATGGTATATCTTATTTAAACACTTAAATAGATAAAGCCCGCAATAAAACCAAAATAAGTCTTTTATTAATATCAATGAAATCAAAACATATTACATAAAAGTTATTCCTAAATCATCATACATGATTGGACTTAGGACACATCTCTTTCACATATTAGGTTCAACTCTAGATTCACAAGAATCAAAGTTAAACCCTTGGCTTTAGCCACATGCAACTAAGAAACTAACCTTAAATGAAGATGTAACACTAGGTGTAACTGTCCCTTGCTTAGATGAGTTGAAAGGTGTTAAGAAAATGAAGAAATGAAGAAGAAAAATGAGAGGGATGGGGAGGGTTTAGGTTCGGACAAGAGAGGGTAGGGAGAAGAGAGAGTGGAGTGATGTGTTGGTGGAAAAGAAAATGATGTTAAAATGAGTGCTTTACTTGGTTTTTGTCTCACCAAATGGTAGTGGAGTTTGAGTTTACTATTTTATCCTTCATCCACTAATAACAAGCTTTTGCATGCAAGGTTTTATTGGTCATTTATTTGGTCAAATGGAGTTAGTGGAGGGTGAAAGGACGGTCTTACTCTTGATCTCTATTTAGGTGGAAGTTGCATGCAAGGGCACACTTGTAATTCAATAATTCTTAAAAGTATAATTAAAAAGAATGTGTTTTAGTAATTAAAATATAAATCCATAAATCATAAAATTAATACCATAAATACTATGAGATTTTAGAAGTTTAATAAAATTGTTTTCAAAAATTTCGAAAAAAATTTTTATATTAAAATAATTTTCTAATATTATCACTCTAATAAATAAGTCATGTAAAATATAATTAACACATTAAAAATCACACAAGAAATTGCAAATAAATTGACTCTACTCAACAATATTAGAATATAATTTATCAACTAATCGCAACTTATTCAAATATCACTAAATCGCGAGAATTTTAATTATTACTTAATCGCGTAGTCGCAACTATTCGAATAACATCAAATTGCACTACTTATTTAATCGTGTAACGAAAATCTTACTTGCATACGAAAGCTATACGCTTAAAAATATTCCAGCAACATTCGCAACGCCACACGACAAAATTATACATAATATATAATAAATCCACATAGTCGGCCTTATAACACAGAATATTTATGAATAAATACATCGCACTTATAAAATAGCTCAAATATTTACTGGTTGTCACAGATTATACTACATTGTACATTATCACGAAAGGTTTAATCGAATCACCGATTTAATTATTATTACTTGGGTAGTAATGATGTATTACTAGATGCTGCTCATTGGTTATAATTTTAATATGAGATATTAAAATTATTGACAACGTAATAATAACCTACAGGGTCACACACAAAATGCGCTTGAAGGAGAAATAATTTAAATTATGAATTTAAATTAAATAAGTAATTTATTTTATTTATGATATTAATTAAGTATGACTTAATTAATTAAATAAATAAAATAGAGAAATTACTTAAACTATTTCTGAAATAAGTTATTAATTAATTAAGTGTGACTTAATTAAATAATAAATTGGGATTTCGCATTAGTATTAGTTATAATTAGATTATAATTAGAAACTCATTCTTCTCTCTATATAAACTCCAAAACCCTAGCCGTTCAAGGAAAAAGAGGTAGAGAGGTAGAGATGGAGTTTTCGGGTGCTAGTAAACATCAATCCTTCAAGAAAAGCGTTCGTGTGGATACCGTAGAGCGTATATCGCGAGAACAGGATACATGGTGATTCAACAAGGTTTGGAACTCCATTAATCCTCCATTAATGAACTCTTAAGCTTCTTTAAGGTAAAGATTTTTACTACGAATTAAATATCAATTTTAGCATGGATCCTGCGTAGGGTTTCAATTTTTATTCTGATTTTAATTTAATTTTACATCGTTTCCATTACGTTTATGTGCTTGAAACCCTTCAAATGCAACCTCCGATAGCCGATAGTAAAGAGAGTATAGATGAAATTAACAACAAAATAAAAACAGTCAAAGCTCATAGCCAATTGTAAAGAGAATATACACGAAATTAATTAAAAAATAAGAAACATAATCAAGGTCTTATCAGTATATATTGACTTGATTCAAGTATGAACACAAAAATTACATAATTGAAGCACAAAACTAGTTGTTTATTCGTACCGAATAATGTAATTTTTGTGTTCACAATTAAATCAAAGTTTTTGGAGAGAATATCAAAGTTTTGCTCAAGAAACAAACACACACATACATCAAATAACCACGAAATCAAAACCCCCCTCCAAAATTTATTTTCTTAGATAAGCTTAGGATTATATTGATAAGTTATACTCCCATAAGTTCCCGGAACGTTCACTAAATACGATAGCTCGATTATACTTCTGACTCGAACTATACGAGTATAGCTTATATACACACATGCACATAGCACATAACACATTCTTTTCTCATAGCCTTTATATCTCTATATATATACTCGATCACCAACTTATACTCGCTAAATCTTGATTATTCTCCAAATCAAACATTTATAACTCATATAAACACACAATTTCATTCATAGCTAATTACTTACGACTATAGCTATCACTTATAGCTTTTAAAATCAATCAACTCAATTTCCCTTTTTCTTTTATCCTTAATTCGAACCAAAACAACAATCCAACAAGCAAAATCAAAGATTTTCGCATATAAACACTCAATCATTCTTTCAATTACTAAAAATCAAGTTTTGACCTTTATTTCCTATGGCCTATTCGGCCTTAACACTTATCACAGTCAAGAATCAAACATTCAAAGCCCTTATTTGACATGCATCAAGTATATCATCCCAAACTAGTTTAATTTCATTCTTACAACTCATTTAAACTCATAATTCAAACGTAATCATGGATGATCACTCAATTTAATACTTAATTCAACTTAATCGAGTAGAAACATTCGAAATTTCCAAGAATCACAACATACATGCATCAATTTGGACTATAACTCATTCTAATTACTCTATAGTTTATAAAACAATCATCAATAGATCATTTGCACCAACAAATCAACATGATTTTCCAAAAAAAAAACAAGAACCATCCGGCCTCTTCTAAGAATCCTCACATGCAAACTCAATTTCAAACTTTTGCATCTTTAATCACACTAATCTCTTAACATTAAGCTAGATTAACATTCATAATCAACAAGAATCAACTCGTCAACTTGTAAAATATAAAACCATTCGGCCTTTCAAAAGAAACTACATGCAAACACAAAATAACTGATTAAATACTAGAGCTCAGTGTTTGACATCATTGCTCACCACCGGTTCACCGGAGTTCATCACTGGTGGCGGTGGCATCACGGTGGTGCCCCATTCGGGGGTTTCCAACCTTCAACCACCGATTTTCTCAAGTTATTACACACATGCAAGCACTCATCTTCACTTTAAATCATTCAAGAACCAAAGCCCTTTTGTTTTCATGAAAACCGAATTCAAAACCACCATATCCAACTTTGGTTTTTCTCAAAAACTTGAAGATAGTGACATGCATGTATGTATATAGGTAGATATCACAAAATCTCACACAATCATGGTTCTATAACCGAAAAAGTGTGAAGAACAAATGAGAGATTGAAGAGAGAGTGTATCGAGAGTGTGTGTGTGTGTGAGAGAGAGAGAGAGAGAGAGAGAGAGAGAGAGAGAGAGAGAGAGAGAGAGAGAGAGAGAGAGAGAGAGAGAGAGAGAGAGAGAGAGAGAGAGAGAGAAATCCCGAGAGGGATGAAGAAATGAGAGAAAAAGAAAGAGAAGAGAGAAGCTCGGGTAAAAAGAAAGAAAAGAGGAGGTGGGTGAGATTATATACTACCAAGGGAGGGGTAGTATGGTAATTAGGTATCTCATTTCTGATTCACTTTTTATTCTTAAAAGAAAACGAATTTGATTTGCAAATGTCTCTCTAGGAAAAGATGAATTTGAAATGAATGATAATTTTAAAACGTGAATCTCGAAATTAGCTTTCCAACCATTACTCATAATAAGATTTTTAGCGTACGGTTGATTTTATATGATTTTTACAAGTTTGTGCTAATAATAACACTTTATCACATAAAAATCAATTTAAAATGCAACGATCACCAAATAAATCTGTCCATCATTTTAAGAAAGTCTTTAGGATTATTATGAAGATAACAGAACAAATCTCATGCAGTTATCTTACTCAGATAATTTTATAAAAATGTGCGAAGGTTAAATAAACCTTTATTTAAATCAGATAATTCCCTTAAATCCATAAAATATCAACAGATCACGTAATCATGCATACGGACAAGCAAACACATATACGAGCACATCAAAACTCATGTCTGGTCATAGAAATTGTCCTTTTTAATATTATTCCCTTTTTACGCGTTTCGGGTCACGTTCTGCCTGACGGCCCGACGCTCAGCGTTTCAATTACGCTTCTCATTATCATTATCGACTGACACGTCACTAGGACGAAATACTTCATTTAAATATTCATTTCACACAATCATACATATTTCACATTTTATATACTTTAAATCCTTATTAGGACGGGTTCCGTTCTACCTGACAGCCCGATAACACAGCTTAACTCCTAAGCTGACTCTTTAAATTGGAACGCTTTTACTTACGCTCCTAGATTCTAATATACAGTAACGACAATTAACCATCACTTAATCATATAATCATAATCACTTCACATAAATCATATTTTATTGACTTAATTACGTCGCAAACTTCTCAGTCGTCACAATCTACCCTCCTTAAAAGGATTCTGTCCCCAGAATCTAGTCTAGGCAAATAGACGGGGATACTTTTCTTTCATTTCACTTTCTAATTCCCAAGTTGATTCTTTTACTAGTGGATTTCTCCACAACACTCTAACTAGAGGTACAGCTTTATTTCTAAGTGTCCTCTCCTTTCGGTCTAAGATTCGAACTGGTTGTTCCACATAAGACAAATCTGGTTGAATTTCCACTGGTTCCAATTTGATCACATAACTCGCATCAGCATTATACTTCTTCAAAAGAGATACATGGAATACATTGTGTAGATGTTGTATTTGCGGAGGTAGCGCTAATTCATATGCCACCTTCCCAACTCGTCGCAGTACCTCGAATGGTCCAATATACCTAGGACTTAACTTCCCTTTCTTTCCGAATCTAGTTAAACCTTTCCAAGGAGATATCTTTAGCAAGACTTTGTCTCGAGGTTCAAATTGCACATCTTTTCGTTCTTGATTTGCGTACTTCGTTTGTCGATCTTGAGCTACAACTAATCTTTTTCGAATCATTTCTACCTTTTCCTTTGTTTGTTGAACCAGCTCTGGGCCAATTAATTTGCGCTCACCAACCTCATCCCAATATGTAGGGGACCTACATTTTCTTCCATACAACGCTTCATAAGGCGGCATTCCAATACTCGCGTGATAACTGTTGTTGTAGGAAAACTCAATTAACAGCAAATGATCGTCCCAATTTCCTTTGAAATCTATTGCGCAGGTTCGCAACATATCTTCAATTGTCCTGAATTG